>NW_022639503.1:739292-748756 GCF_010583005.1 Odontomachus brunneus | reverse complement strand
TCTCTCTCTCTCTCTCTCTCTCTCTCTCTCTCTCTCTCTCTCTCTCTCTCTCTCTATGTTCTCTTCTACCGCTAGCAATTAGAGTTACAACCGCGGAAAAGCGCACTCATGCGGACGATACTAATATCTAAATACTGTATCATGCTGACGAGCATCTCATTTGGATATACACGCGAGTACAGCAAATCTTCACTGTATTCTATTTTAGAACGTGGACTCGTGTCGAGACATCGCCGCCGTCACGGCAAATTGAATTCCGGCTTATTGCAAAACAAAGCGTTATTTACGTGACAATTTAACGCATCGTCGCTGATTTCACTTCCGTCTCTCTCTTCGACGGAAAGCTTGCGTTGATTCGGAAACAAACGTCATTTGGGGAAAAAGCAGCAGGTTTCTTAATTAAAGAAAGAAAGATAAGTGAAGTATACTGAGAGAAAAAATATCTAAAAAAATAAAAATATTTATTCGGCGGATACTAATATAATTATTTAAATTTACATTTTTTTGTTCTTAAATAGAACAAACAATTGCTCTAACGGAAAGTTAAGGTTTTAAGAAGTTATTACATACATTCTTTTGATTTTTTAGGAATCAAACAAAGATAAATCCATGTGGCTCAAACCCGGAAACTAAATCTAATATTACATACATTCTTATTTGTGCGAAATATTTCATATGAATATAAAAATAAATATGTTATATTAGTAGCTGCCGCGAATAAATATGTTTTTATTTCTTTGATATTTTTGTATTTTACTCATCTTCTTTTTCTTAATTAAAAGAATATAGTGTTTCTTTTCCAAATAATATATCTCCTTAAATAAATATTTTAATTTCTTAGATATCGTGTTGTATACCTTTCTATGTAAGGCAAGTAACTTGATTAAAGAAAATATTTGTTCAAAAAATCAGATTTAATTGGCTGTCTCATTCCCCAGATCTAGATATATGATTTCGCGTTAACATGTCCTTGGATCGGAGCCTCATGAACAACGTCGATACGACGAGCACGCGGCATCCAACAGCGTCGTCGGCATTTCACTACGAATTGACGACGGTATTTACGAAAGCGCGCGAAACAGCGGTTTGCACGTTCTGCCCCTTTATGAAAATTAGTTCAGTGGTTCAGCAAACCGCGCGCCGTTCTCGTCGTCGCCCTGATGCCGGTGGTGGTCGTCGTTCTCGTCGTCGTCATCGTCGTCTCTCACACGGAAGCGAAAGCGACGCGACGCGGACACGAGAGCACGAGACGACGAAGCTTGTGAATTCTTAATGCTACCGGCGCGTAATTATATCCCGCAAAAGCCGCGTCGGATAATTGAGCTTCCAGAGCAAGAGTCGCGCGCGCGTTAAAGGTTAACCATCTTGGTTCAACGACCGACGACGACGACGACGTCGACGACGCCGTTGACGACGACAACGACGACGACGACGATGACGGCGATGACGGCAATGACGACAACGATGACGGTGACGATGGCGACGACCCTTTTGCACTATTATCAGAGTAGAAATGTAACTAGCCGGCCTGAATCAAAAGCTAGTAGCTAGCTAGTACAGGCTAGATCACATTTTTTAGCTCATTATTAATTTGTTGACTGATTATTCATTGAAACATAGAAATATAGCTATGGTCTAGCCGCTGTGTAAGCATTACACATCAAATAGAGTAGATGATGGTAGTAGTGGTGGCGGTGGTGGGTATGTGTGGGTCTATATTCTAAAAATACATAATCTATCTACTAACATTTACTACATATCATTACTAACATTTTAAAGTTAGGTAGCAAATAAAAATTCAGATTACATTAATTTAATAAAAATTTAATAAAAAAGCAGAGTTGGGAGTTGTATTACTGGCTAACAACTACTTATAGTTCTTCACCTCACTGTAATTTTGTTTGTTTAATCATCAGCTGATTTATTTATCTAGCTACTATGAGAAGTGAGCATTACATTACCGACTAGTGATATTAGACACGAATTTATTATCCTGTGGCTAGACGAGGTTCAATTTCTACCAGGGTAATTACATCCGTCCGCTCGATGGTGGAAAGCGCGCGATGACGGCCAATTTTTCCGATCGGAAAAATTCACGATTTACGGCAAGGGCAACGCGATACCCGTATTGGGCCGCGGCGCGGTATCGGGATGTAGGGGATCGCGGGTCGTGTAAGTTCAATGCCCTCGTGTGGCGAGGACCTCTGTGCAACCAGGTGGATAGATAGGTAGGTAGGTTGGTAGGTAGCTAGGTAGGTGGATGGGTGGGTAAGTTCAGAGAACGTCACTTTAAGCGCGTAATTGACAGCGTTGAAAATCCTAGCAGACACCAGGAATTGCATTAGCTCCGGAAAGCGTCGCCGTTAATATCGCATCATCCAGACGGGGTTAGTCCGTCGCTCGCGTGTCTCGTTCACTACGCTACACGAAGTATTTTAAGACACCGAACGTGTCCTTCTCCCGCTCCGCTTTCTCCATCTCTAATTTCACCTTTATATCGGATATCGATAATTTTACCCGATACTCCTTATCCCCGTGACCGTTTTGAAATCGCATATTCTCGATCTCAGACGGTCTTTTCGTCGATCTCAGAGAAGGCACGACGAGCGCAACGAGAACCTGATATTGGGATTTTCCTCGTAAAATTGCTCGCACAAATCTTTCTCCCCAAAAGTTTTCTTCCCGTGACGCAGTTTTCGCGTAATCTGTATCGACGTTATATAGATCAGTTCTTCGATCTTTTTATATCTCGCTCTGTTTAGAAACATCTCGAGTAAAGAACCATTAAAATCGTTCGCTTTGTGCGCGGCAATCACGCGACTAGTTTCCCTCGCGTGACGGACCAAACACTTTACGTTAAATTCCGTCTAGTGTAGAATTATATTTCAACCTAACACGACATGGGAACATGTTACACGGTGTTACTTAACGCGGCGAAAACACGTTACCGTCCAAATGTCAGGGTACACCGACATTCTTGACACTCTCTCGTCGTCCGCTTTTGCGCGACACGATCCACTTTGCGTTCGCGCGACGACAAAGCTCGCGTCGCTTCAAGGATGAAGACATTTTCGAGGGTGGTGCGTCGAGAGATCAGCGTTCTCTTTGGCGCCTTGAGGTTGTTCTGCAGGTACCAGATCAACCGTGAGTTGACGGCTATTTTGCGGGATAGTTTCCTCCTCGCGCACGAAAGAGGGTAAGAATCGATTTCCGAACAACGAGAAACTTCACTTCAACAATTTGCTGCGCTGATATTGATTAAGAACTTCTAAGAAGATACAGACTTCAGATTGATTAAAGTCCGAGGAGAAATTGAAAATACGAGGACGCTCGAGTCTTCAAGTCACAAATTTACGATTTCAATTTCACGAGTTTTACGTTCATCATGTACATAATGTTAATTTAATGCACGGGTTTCAGTGATGTAAAAAAATAATACTGCGGACACTATCTCTCTGCAAAATCTTCACTCTTCATTATATTTGAAAGAAAGAGACTCCAAATTATTTATTACACAGAGAAAATGTTATAGTAAAAATTACTATAAAATTTTATCAGTAAGAAATATATTCTGTAGTAATTGATTGTTCTTTTATTTTATATGTGCTATTCATATTTTAAGAATTTATATTTTAGGAATAAAATGTGCTACTAAAAATGTATCACGTTTTTAACGAAATTTTCTATGTTCCATAGCAAAATATACTTTACACTCAGAGAAAAAATATCTCGAAAATATCTCGACAAAACATTTATTCGATGGGTGTGTTAATTACTTGTACTAATATTTACTTGTACTAAATATTACATATTTTTATATTGAGAAACAATGTTCTTTCAAGTTCTTTCAAGTGTGAGAAAATATATATTTTTCACTATTGCTTTTTTCATGAAAGCAATTATTTATTTTATTTAAACAAAAAAATTTTGCTTCAATACTAAATTAGTGTAAATATTAATATATGTTATTAATATATTATTAATAAATTAATAAAATATGTAAAATGCAGTTAATTCGTAGACATATTATTAATAGCCACCCAATAAATATTTTTTATTTTTTATATATTTTTTCTCTCAGTCACATTGCCAGTCTATTTTTGCACTATCACAAACGTAGCAAAGTTGAAAAGAATTTGTATGGAAAAAAACTATAATATCCTCTCTGTGTATACAATTCAATATTTTATTGTTATTTTCGTCCCGATAGTGTCCAATTAGTCGCGCTGATATTGATATATCGGCGCTGGTCCTTTTAACGTTCAAGTTGCGATTTTAAATAGATCTTTGGACTTCCGCGCTCATGCGAGAAGACACGCGATATCACGCTTCCGCCATTCTGGCGTTAAGCCCCGAGGATCTCGGCACGTCGCCTCCTCTACCCCGGGTTACTTTGGTAGTCCCAAGGAGAAGCGATGCGTTGCATGCTAATTAAGTGAGCAACCGTGCGCGGCCCCGCGACGGTCCATTGTTTATCGCGGTTTCGCCGACAGCCGCTTTTTACGGCGCAGGCGGCCGTCCGGACCGTGTTCCTCGACTTCGTGACCTCGAGCGTGGCTCGGCAGCGGCCGTGACGCAGATCGCGAGCTCGTTAATTAGGCGATCCGGAGGAGGCTGGAAGAGTTACGGCGTCGTTGCTGTTCGCGGCGAGCCATCGGTTCGAGACGGATATCTGGAGATCTGTCTTGTCCTGTTTCCGAATACACGGATCGGTGAGAACACGCGAAGGCTCCTGACGGTCAAAACGACACGAGGAACGTCGTGAATTTTTAATTGCTAAAATTCACATGTCCTTTACAAGAGGAGATATCACCTTTTCAGCTGTACGTCGACTTTAGTCGGCAGGAGAAACCGACATGCATCTTTCCACCTCGTTGCACGAAGAAAATGCTGTTGTGTCAATAGAACTGATCAAGAGCGGGCCCATGATTGATCTTCTTGCGACTCAATAGCAGTATTATTGAAACCAATATGTCGTACGATGCTTTAATAACTCGAGTATTAGTTTCAATAATATTGCCACTGAATAAAAAAGATCGACATAATGGCATCTTTTTTACGTATATAATTTCACATAATTATAAAATTATTTCATGACGTAGTATAGAGGAAAATACTTGGCAAAATCGCATGAATAAGTGCCTTCGCATTGATCATTTTTCGTTACGCTACGCGATGTATATCCGTTGTGCCGAGAGGGTACACAGGTGCGCTCTGTGTACGATCGTTAAGTAGAAACAATTATTATAACTGTCCTCGTGAATTACCGAGTCCCCAAGTACGCGTCCCCAAACCTGCGCCCTCCCTGGCCGAGGAATTAATTCCGTTTAGGGAGCAATTGCGCGATGCTGGAAGGCGATGCGACGCGCCGTCGCGAGACGTCGAAACTGGCGAGCGTACGTGTGTGTCAAAGACACAAGTGGAAACGGAATCTGCCCGTAGCAACTTCGTCGTCGACAAAGCATCGTCGTCGAGAGGAGGACGCGAGGCTGAGCGCGAGCCAGTCCTTACGACAGTTGCTACGAGTCGCGCGCGCGATCAACCGTCAGGAAGTTCGGACGCCGAGCTAAATCCGTCGGAAAATTCCCCCGGCTGTCTCGCGACGTTGACCTGTAAGTGTCTCAGTGTAAATCCTGCCGGGATCTCTCAGCGCGGCGTTCAAGTGATCATTCGATGATCGTCTCGACGTGAATTTTGGGAACGATCTTTTCTCGGTGGAAGTCTAGTCTCGACGCAAAACTTAGTCGCCGGGCACGCGTTATTCCGACAGAGAAATGTACGTACCGGAATTCGGAAAGTGGGACAATTCCCCGAAAAGTCAATCCCGAAATTCGAATATTGAGATAATTTCCTCAAATCTAATTTCCTCCACATTTTAGATGTACGCAATCGTCCCGAAAAATTACTGAAATACTGGTAATAACACAATATGAAATCAGTGCAGCGATACAGTATGCCGAAAAATTATTATTATCGCTATTGTTATTATTATTATCATTTGGGGAAAACTATATTTCTCTCTGGTAGATTGTTTCATTATATTAATTACGTTATCACGTAACCGGATAATACACAGTGTCCACAATTTAATCAGAGAGAAAAGAGAGAGAGAGAGAGAGAAAGGGGATGAAAAAAGAAGATACTGAATTCTCGCATTTCGCATTGGAATCTACTGAACCTTGATTTCGCGTGGCGATTAATTTAATCTTCGCGTCTGCGAAGCCAGCTTTGAGAAAAATCTTTCGTCATTTAAAAACCGACTGGAGTCAACAAGAACGAAATAATACACTTCGAAGATATCCGCAGAGATATGGGCGCGAATATGCTCCGATATTTAAAGCCGCGAACGTTAATCTACCCGGGAGCGATGCGTTTAGCGTGTTATAACTGAATTCGCGGATGGAGGGTCCGCGCGTGCAATGCATGTCGCGGCTCTCGCACGTGCCACCCCGCAATTTCATTTTATAAATCGTGACGACAACACGCGTACGATCCTGACGCAGATATCAGCGCGGCCGACAATTTACACAGACGCGAGCGAGCGATATAACGAGGCTACTGTGTACCGACGATATTGCCATTGCGGTCGCGTAATCAAGGCGCAAGCGAGAGAGCGTTATCGTGCGGCGTAACGATCACAGTATTCGTGCGTACGTGTGCTTGTTTGCACGTGTGTACACGTGTAGAAATGTAATCTAGACGGCCAAAAGTATCCAGCTAGTATCTAGCTACTACAGGCTAGATAAAATTTTCCAGCCCATTAAACTAATTCGCTGGCTAATTATTCACCGAAATATGGAATCGGATTTGTGGTCTAGCTGTTGTCTAGGTATTACATACATCAAATATGATACAGCAGATACATGGCGCTGTCCGCTCTAAAATATATAATCCAGCTATGTCGCCAGTAGCATTTCAAAATTAGATTATTGGAAAAAAAATTCTTCCATTGGACAAGAATCTATTTAGATTCTTACAACTTACAAACAAAAGCCAGACAACCTTTCCGGCCATGAGTGTGTGTACACGCGTAGTAAATGCAATTTCGCAAGCTAGCTAAGATAATGTTAAATAGCCGAAGCTATATTATGATTTATTGCTGGAGGCAACTTTCAATTTTTGGTCCTCGGCGTAGATCTTCATCTCAAAATTAGATAGCCAGTAGCATTTCAAAATTAGAGACAGCAAAACGGAGGACGCGTTAGTTTCATAAAAATCTCGAAGAAGCAGAATTGAGCGTTGTGTCGCTAGCAAACAAGTACTTACGACTTCTCGTCTCATGACTGTAATTTTGATGCGGTTGACCTAACTATTTGTCTAGCCACTAGGAGAAGTGAACGTTACATTACTGGCTAGAAGTGATGTTGGACACGAATTGGCTGTCTCGTGGCTAGACACTGGATGAGATTCAACTTTTGCTGGAGTACACACATGTGTGCTATGTATTATTCCGCGGAAAACTGAGCCTTTCTCGCGAGAGATCGCTGGCTTTTGCGACTCGTAACACTCACGAGAATTTCCATTGCGCCGATCGACCGATCCTTCTTTCAATGCGACGCACAATGATATTGCGACTAATCGATTGTTACAGATTACCGTATGTGACGTATGGCCGATGTGCCCCGTGAATGTTTGCCCTTAACCGACAAACAAGCCTGACCAGCTTTTCGCAGCTGCGCGGTAGCCGACGGCACGTTACCGAATGGATTAGATTGCGCGCGACCGTGCGGTAGGTATGTCGCGCGGATAAAAAGGGCCGAGGGAAGCTCCTTGAAAATTCCCGGAAGGAAATTGCCGTTTGCTGACGGGAATTTAATTAACTTAATGAAACCTGCGAATAGCACGGGGCGGAATGGCAAAGCGAGCAGCCGGGAAGGATGAAGACATTTCAGTAGAAGAATACCGGTATGGCATGGTCCGTGAGAAAAGTATGGCACATTTAGTGTTTCCATAATACATTTAATTCGCGCCGGAAGGCGCTTCGCGTCGCATACTTTGCATCGCGTGCGAAATATCTATTAATTAGGTCAGAGGGCTGTCGAGCCAAAGTATTTACTTCTCCGTTTATGTATTTACGTTTCGCGATCGAGATTTAAGGGAAGGGAACGTCGCCCATCTTAAAATGACTCAGACACAAGTGACTCTGTGGTTGCCAAGGAGGGTTAACGAATAAAAGATTCATTTCGTGTCAGAATCGATTAAAAAGAGTTGATTTTTGTACGGAAAAATCCAATTTTCTCAAAATCCGAATCGCTAAGTTCTTGGCAGACCCCTTAACGTCATTCAACGTCTATGTGGGAACGCGACGAATTCACGCTATCGTGCATACGTCGCTGTTGTCGTCTTCGTCGCCAAGTACAGATCGCGCGATATTTTACGACGAGCTGCGCAACGGTGTCCTCGGCAGATACGCGCGTTCTGCCGAGTTGTACGTGGCATAGCGTAGTCGGACGAACAGAACCCGTCTAAGAATCGCGAAAGTGTCGTAAAGTTTGATCGATCGTAAATTGGATTGTTCCGCAGGGAGCACGTAGCGCAGGAGACGACGATAAATGAAACTTCGATGCTCATGAAGAAAAAGAAAGAGAGAGAGAGAGAGAGAGAGAGAGAGAGAGAGAGATGGCAGAGAAAGGCAGGGCAGGACGCACTGCTACGGATACGAGATCCTCCATTTTTACACCGGAAACTTCGCTTATCGCTTTAATTCGACTCGCCTTCCGGCGCTCGTTGCCAACAAACAAAGCAGTTTATTATGCAGCGGTCGAACAATTTGTTTTTTCCCCGCCACGAAAGCGATCTCGTAGAGCGTGTCAATGTTTCGCGCTTGGAACGAATTCGCGACGCTTTTCACGAGATTTTCGTTCGTTAATGATTCTTGTTTCTCGAATTACGATTGAAGATTGTTCGACCGAAGTCGAACGGAGGCGAATAATGTCCAACAGAAATGTCTTTATTCCCGTCTTTATTTTCCGTAAAACGTCAGTAATATTAGCGCGAAAAAATCAATATATGTTCTTATCATACTTCACATCAATTGTATCTATACATATATTCTTTAATTTAGAAATATATATATATATATATATATATATATATATATATATATACACAGACAGACATTTTATTATATAGGATGTCCCGAAACTACTGCATACTATTTTAATGTCAGATTCTTTAGAACATTTTAAAACAAAAAGTTTGATACGAAAATGTCGAAACTATAATAGTTTTCAAATGGGAAGCGATTATATTTCACCAATAACAGGGCTGAGATTTCGCACGCTCAAGCACGCCGAAATGACAAATGATAAAGGTGCCATACACCGTATAAAATAGTGAACATCTTCATAGTAATAATTGGTCGATACTTTGACAGATTAAATTGAAATATGTCATTTTTACTTGAATCATATTTAAGATGTCTTACAACTATTATTCGTATAAAAAATATACTAATGCAATGC
>NW_022639503.1:738837-739159 GCF_010583005.1 Odontomachus brunneus | reverse complement strand
GAGTTTACTCTTGTAATGCGGTTCTTGTACTCAAGTTTAAAAATTGTTTAAAAATAGTTAGAGGCCGGAACTCTTGCTAAAACATATCAGGAACTATAGAGCACTTCGAGAACTGTAAAATAAAATTATCAAAATAATTTTTTTTTAATGTTGCGGTGCCGTGGTAAGTTGGCACCTCATATTTTAAAAAATTCATTTTTTTTATTAATTCAACGGAACTATTGCAATAACCTATCAGGAACTATAGAACTATTGTGGGTGCAAATGGAACTTATGTCAAAACTTGCGGTGCTAAAAAATGAGGTGCCAACTTCACGCACGC
>NW_022639503.1:720769-732211 GCF_010583005.1 Odontomachus brunneus | reverse complement strand
CAAAACTTGCGGTGCTAAAAAATGAGGTGCCAACTTCACGCACGCTGCAATGCATAGAGAAGCGGCAAAACATATTATGACAATATTATTGTAAATTTATACAATGATCATAATATCCTAAAAAAAGTGACATTCATAGCAGCACCTTTACCATTTGTCATTTTAGCGTGCCTGAGAGCGTGAAATCTCAGTCCTCTGTCATTGGTGAAATATAATCGCTTCTCGTTTGAAAACTATTATAGCCTCGACATTTTTGTATGAAAGTTTTCGTTTTGAAATATTCTAAAGAATCTGCCATTGAAATAGCATGTGGTAGTTTCGGAACACCCTGTATAATAAAATGTCGGTTCCCCATTAACTCTTGTTTTGACCTGGATCAAGTTTTGTATTGCAGCAATTTTGCAGTAACTCTCTAGGACCCTGCAGAAAATATAGGCTACCATGAAACCAGAACACCCCACCTCCTGTTCTTGAATTTCATCTCTTTCATAGTTTGTGATAACCCGAGTAATTTATGTAATAAATAATTTATAAGAGAGCCAAGTTGTAAGCGTTCGTTATTGATATAATATTTGCATTATTAAGTCGTTAATAGATCGTGGATTATACTCTTCATGTGAAATCCATACTACATGACATAAACAATGCACGATAACGAGTGCCGATCGCGCGCAATCTGATATGATCGTAAATATTGTAGCATGTACGTGGGGTGTGAGAGGGGAGACGCATTACATGAATAACACAGGAGGCACGAGCGAAATTGATCCTTCAAATTAACCCAAATCTCGTTAATTCGCACGAGATTAGGTATCATCGTGACTGCGTGACACGACATCCCCGAGTTTCCTCCACGACTGACAACAGGTAATGAAAGGGGCCGGGTAGTTACGCTTGTTATGCAATAAAAAGAAGCGAAATTCGCCCACTCGAAGGGGAGGCGCGGCAAATTCGCCGCCGAGTAATTTTCTCTCGGGCGTTTCCCCGAACACGAAACCACAAAACAGCGCCGCGAAACAATTTCGCCGTAAAACAATCCTTTGTGACGGAACAGCGCGGCGTCGCGGGTCCGGAAAACGGCGAACCGCGCGTTCGCGGTTTGTCGCGCGGAAAATTCTTATTCGTCGAGGGAAAGGGCGAGTGGTGTGGGGAGGGAACGCACAAATCCACCTATCGCACTCGAATTTTCATTCCCGATGGTACGCACGCACGCACGTATTCTATAAATTTCTTGGAGCTAAATCTCGTTCAAAATGATTAAGGCATTTGAAGCAATAGTGAAAATATTGTCGTTCAAAATTGTAAGAATGAAATTCAATGATTAATTGTGGCTTATACAATCGTAAAATAAATCGGTCAATAAGACAATTCGCGGTCATATATAGAGTGTCCTAAAATAACTTTTAAAGCTCTCGTGGAGGCGGATTAAGGTCAACATAAAAGTTCTATATTTTGTGATATTCTCAATAAAATTATCGACATATTAATTAAAGAGTATTCGTAAATAATCACGCGAGATATAGATGAGCTGCAATGGCTACATCTGCCGTCATGTGCCTGTATATTAGATCAAACTAAATAAAAAAGTTCTGTACCTTTTTCTTAGTAACTTTTTAGATTTTTAGTTATTAAGATAATATTAATTAACATTAGATAACATTAATATATTATCGCGAGCGACTATCCGCCAATCTTCTTTAATTAATCTTCTATTGAAATTTATATATCAAAATTTGTACTTTCTAAATTTTTTGAAGTAAAATTTCACTGGAAGAATAGAGTGAGTCGAAGCACTCGAATTCGAGTGATTTTTCATTCCTATAGAGTGAATTCTCCACTCTCAATCGCTCGCTCTGAATATTTTCGCTCGAATTGAAAAGTGAACCTGATGCATTCAACCGCCGAAGGAATATATTTACTCCAATCGATTGAATCATTCGCTTATATGGAGTCTGAATTTACTCTCATCTTGAGTGAAATATTCACTTTTGTGGTTTCGACTGGCAGTATCTTCATCGGCTTGAGTGAAAATACTGGCACTCTTCGCTCCAAAAAATTTGGACAGTAAATTATTAACACGCGCGCTTTACGATGCTGAAGAGGATCTAAATTAGTATCGAGATATTTTATGTCTTACGAAGAAATTTTGGAAGATTTTCATTTAAAATTGATTCCCGCAACTTTTGACCTGCGCTTAGCTCTTATTGGTCCATTTACTTTATGAACATAAGGATGAATGTCTCACTCAAACTTGTGGATTCCTCAAAGTGGATTCTAACTCCGTGCGAATTGAATGTTTCAGTCAGTTGGAGTGAGCTTGTTTCCGAGACTGTGGAACACGTCAGATTCGCTCAGTTTCATACGAAAACGTTTATTCGACGAATCTAGGTGGAGATTCCTTTCTATCTCAGTGAAAGATCCCTCGATTTCGAGTTTCTCTCGGCTATCACTTGACTGTTCGAGTGAAATTTCAATGTAAGAAGTGTACGCGCGGCGGATATGTGAATGTTGGGACGCAAGTTCGCCTGAGATAAAAATTCGCATCGGGCACGACCGTCAAGTCGACGCGCAAGTCGTCGGCCACGAGAGTCTCTCGTTCGCGTGTTTAACTCTCTAGCTACTATGCGCCACTAAAATGGCTTGCCTGTAAGTCATTCTTTGGGACGAAGCGCCACTAAAGTGGCTTCCTTGTAAATCATTCTGTAGGACGAAGCACCACTAAAGTGGCTTTCCGCCAAATCATTTCTTAGTAATTTCCAAGTCATTATCTCACTTGTTTTCGTGATTTTAAAAATTGTGTGCATTTCCGTTTACATGCACACCGCGTCAGAGAAGTCCGTACTGGCGATACAGCGCCACAGCCAGCTTCGCCGTAGCTAGAGGGTTAACGGCAGACGGATTGAACTCAATTAAGAGCGCCGGATTTTAATTCTTCCCGTCGCGATATCCTCGTGCCGCCGCCGTCGGGATCGCCGCGCGGCATCGCGGCGCCACAATTTTAGTTTCGTGACTCTCCTTCTCCTCGACGGCCGAGCTCGTCGTATAACTAAACTAATAATCGTCGAGAGATCATAGTTAGCACGGAGAAGTTCGCGATAGTCGCGAGATGACGGACACGGCGTCGTCCGGCCACTCGAGATGCAATAACGAAGGCATTGCCCGACGAAGGAGAACAAACTAATGCCGATAACAAAACGAGGACAACTTTAATTCTCGATCGAAACTGCGAAGCGGGATTAACGGGATTCAGTCTGAGATCACCACTTATCAGTAGTGAACGGGCGCCGATAGAACCTTTCTCTCTCGTCTTTCTCGTTATCTTTTCGTTAAATAACGACTGGATGTACCGAGTACCGCGCAAAGTACGGAGTGGAAATAAAGACTTACCCGAGTCGAAATTTTGATCCTCCTTTTGACCTCAATGTTCCATTTAACACCTACTTTGATACTCTGCAACTTATATCGACCTCTCACTTCTATTGAACCTACAGTTTCACCGAGAGGAGGTCCCTCTGGGACATTTCGTGCGTTTTCTGCTAATTAAAAGCGCCAAATAGGACTTCATTTTCTATGTGTATTACATACACATGTGTAACATACACTGATCCTTCAGAGTATATAGATGTTGGGAAGTTCAGGTCGGAAAAGGGGCTAAAATTTCAACTCGGGTACGCTCTTCTTGTGCGGAGAAAGTGCTGAATATCGGGTCTTACGGTCAACAAGTATACCGAAGTTGACCACTGAATTAATCTGAGCAACTTCGCGAAACTGTGTGTTTGACGGGAAAATTTCTCTCGTAGATTGTAGTATAGGCATCAAAGGCGCTGTTTGCGCGCGCGAGACAGCGCAAATTAAGCGAGTGTCTCGCTAATAGAATCTATCGTTCGCAGGAATACCTGTTTTCTTAGACGGCGGAGTACCGGTTTACAGGGGGATATAACAAGGAGAGATCCCGAGGAAAGTATCTCTCCGTTACATCATCCCGCGAAGCGAGGAAGACTTTAATCCAACGTTGAAATTGCAAATCAAGTTTAACGGGCCGCGAGGCTGAGATGAATACTTAAAACGGTATAATAAATACACACCGACAACTTGACGAAGGTCCTCCCCTTTGTAACGCGCCGTTATACTCGCGCAGTGACGAAATTACTCCTGAAATATCTGTTGTCGCGCATTCGACGTGTCTTGTCCGACGAAATTCTCCGTGAGAACGACGAAGATGTACATCTCGCGAAACAATCGGCCGTAAAAAAATTCATCGCCTTGCTCAGCGTGGTGAAAAAAGATAACAGATCCAAAGGACCCGTACCTACTGACAAAAATCTGTTTTACCTCCCCCTAACCGTCGAGTGTGTCCTCCGCGGAAATGAATAAGTTCGAAGGACCTACTGTCGAACGCTAATCTATTTTCTTTGGGAATTTACTACCGTCCAAGTTCGAATCGCAAGACTCGACTGCAGTTGTTCGATTCTCAAGTGAGGCGGAAGGGTGTTTTGCCGAGGCAGTTGGAAGGAACGAAACTCTATCCAGTAACAGATCCAATAACAAGGGCTCGAGTGGATGAGCAAACTGCCGACGACGACCCTTCCGCTCTCCACTATCGGCATTCTCGCTGGGGTATCTTCCTCTTTCTCTCCTTTCCGTCTCTATATCACTCTTTCTCTCTCTCTCTCTCTCTCTCTCTCTCTTACTCTCTCTCTTTCCCCCCTTTCTATTTCTCTCCCTTACCTTCGTCTCGCCGACAGGATCTTGAGAATTTTCGCAGACGCCGTAGGCAACAGACTGATTCCGAGATTACGAGTCTAATTAACGGATTAAGCGGCTAGGCCGCTCTGTTTGCTCGAAATTAACTCGCACTTCCGACACTTCTGAGTTATCCGAGCCGCGGTTGATTCGCGAGACGCCCCCGGTAAATCCCGAGAGCATAAAAGCGGCCGAATCGTCGCTTTTCGTTCGGCAGAATGCGAGGAAAAGAAGCAGGATCAAGAGAGAGAAAGCTTCTTCGAGTGTAATGAGGGTCAGTCGACGAGAGAGCACGGCGATCGATTGGGAGAATCAATCTGATCGTAAAAGTCCAGCTCTTCCCGTTGCTCGCGATTCGTCGGAAATTCGCAGAGTAGTCTGCTCGCGTTTTCCGCAAAATTCGTTCCCTCGAATTCGCGATCCCCGGGCTTAATTTTGATGCGTCGATATGCACCGCATAATGCACCATGAATACGCCACAGCGCGGTAGCCGGAATGAGACGGAATTTTGGAGTGCGGTATATCAAAGACGCGTATCTTTCAAGAGAACGAAAATACGCGCGCCACCCTTTCGAGACTGCGCCTAGAAGACGCCTGCCTCCTCTCTCGACGCGCCCGGCTGGCTCCTCTTTTCCATCACGTGGAGTAACATCCACGCTCTCGGCTATCTATAAGCGGGTTACGCGTTAAATTTTTTCACAATTCCACCGCGCTGAGAGTCGACGCTGGGAGCGTTCAAGCTTTCTATTAAGTCCGCGTAATTGCCAGACCATCCCCCGAGGGGAACCAAACGACTACGTTCGCCGCCGCCGCCGCCGTCGTATCACAATCGGAACAACGCTAACGTGGATCGGCAAGAACAACCTCTCGAGGCGTACCACTTTTGCTCATAATTAAAATCGTGTTTCGTGTGCCCTCGCTCCCTTGCAGACAAAGCGAGAGGAGTTCTGGTCGAGGCGCTGTCGAAAATCACTTCGTCTCGAAGTTGGACGGACGGCGAGGGAAAAAAGCACGGTTCGCGGCGTTCGTTCAACTTTCAACCGCGGAGTGTTAATAAACTCAGCTTTATCAACACTCGTCGCGAGCGCAACGCGAGGCTTCGCTACAAGTACCGCCGATTTCCCGTCTCGAAGTCACCTCCGCTGCAATAGCAAGTTTTGCGCGTCGCCAATAAATAGGACTTACGTATCTCTCAACGCGGCGTTATCTGTGCATCGGGTGTATCCCCCGGGCACGCATCATCGATCAGCATTGATCTTTGAACGGTCCGTTACTTCGTGTAGCCGGCCTCGATGTACGGTAACGCCGAGCTGATACGTTCCAGGCGATTGATCATCCGCCTGACTAGTTGGGCGCGCTTGATTTCTCCGGCGGCGCGCACCCCGTTGCCGGCTCAGCGCTCGGCCTGACGGAGACAGAGAGAAGGAGACAGAAAAAGGGTAAAGAAAAAGTGGGAGAAAGAGAGAGAGAGAGAGAGAGGGATTGTTCGGTCGATTACGAGTCGCTTGGTAAATAAGAATTTCCACGTACTGAGCCGCGCGCAATCGATGCCCGAAAACTGGAACGCGTAAAAAATCAATTTCCTAATCATTTCCTTCCGTCATCGCGCGCATAGTTCGTTAAGCTTTGTCTTGTCTGGCGCCTCAGCGACCCGAGTCGAAATTTTAACTCTACTTTCAACCTTACAATTCTATTCAACACCTATTTTGACATTCTGAAACCTACATTAATCTTCTTTGATTTTATCTAATCTACCCGAGTCGAAATTTTAATTCTATTTTCAGTCTCACTATTCAACCTATTTTGATATTCTGATATTTTAATATTCTTACTACAATCTATTTTGACGCTAAAAAAAAGTGAAAAAAAAAATTTCGGATATCATTAGAATTAAAGTAGAAGTAAATTGTATCACTACAATCAAACCTACTTTGCTAACTTCTACTGCGTTATAGAATTCAAAATACATAAATATAGAGCTAAAATTTCGATTCGGCAATACGTCAACGCGCAGTCTGTTCATGCGAAATGTATCACCCAGATGTACTCCGCACGGCACAGGTCGATCAGCGCCGGTATCTTTCCCGAAATTCTCACCCCCGGTTTGAAAACGAATTTCAACACTTTGACGGTCGCTGTCGCGCACGCGTGTCTTCATTTTCTCGGCGTTCGTTGCCTTAAAGAAATATCTATCGACAACTAGCTCAAATTACCCGGCGTTGCTCGGGTTATCACAAGATGTCAAGGGGATGAAGTCAGAAAGTAGAAAGGCTATATTGTAGACTACATGAAACCTGGGTTCCCTACCTTCTGATCTCATCCCCTTGACACTTTGTCAAATGGAACACTATACAGATAAGTCAATAATATTAAATATTATATGAGGCTTTACAGCGCGTAAAGGTAGATTTATTGCCTGCTCATGCGAAATGTATCACACGACATTAACGGAAGAAACTCTTTAATGTACGCAGACGAAATATTGTAGTAAAAATTGCAGGAAAATTTTTGTAATTTTCGATCACACAGAATTACGACCGAAATTATTATACAGAGCCAATCAGAACATCTAAAATATCTTTGAAGCAAAAAGTAAAATTGATCTTTAATATTTTCGAAGTTATTCCATTTGGAAAAAAAATATAGTGGCAAACTTTCTTTCTTTTTCTGAGCAACTTCGAAAATTTGAGAATCACCGGCCATCGAGACAGAATCCAAGCAGGAGCCCGATTTCTCGCGGACGAGGAAATTGCACTCGTGAACCTGACGCGACTTTTCATCGTCCATCTTTTATTTCGTCGCGAGTTCGATGAGAATTGTGACTGGCGACGCAATTGGACGAGAGTTAAATCTGCAAACGACCAGCGATGCGCTACCGTCAATAATTAAAGTTGACCGCGAGCGACTCGTGAATAATGGCGAGAGCATTAATGAAACCGTCGGCGTTTGATTCTGACGTCTCTTTCGTGGCTCGTCAACGAGAACGAGAGCGAGCCGATGTGACCTGGAAAAGTCACATCGGCTCGACATTAGGCCGGACGAAAATCTCACGAGTGCGTCCGACAACCGATCTCGGAGTGAGAGTGGCACAATTTCACACTGTCGCTTTGTCTCCGCCGCGAAGGATTCCCCTCACGTGTCGGACGCGAGAGAGTTCGCGTCGTCGGCTGCGGGGCTAATTAATCTCCCACGCTTTTCGTGATAAAGACCATCCCCGGGGATGATTTAAGGTCGCCGTAGTTGGACACGAGAGAGATCGAGCGCGGACCTGAGCGCTGTTCGACGATAAACTCCCGAACATCCCGCGAAAGGTACTTCCCAGGAGCGCGCGTCGTGCACGAACGTCACATAAATTTCGGGGATATAATGGTCATTTATTAATGACAAGCCTTCGGCAAAATTCTTTTCTCGGGATGAGCAGCGTCTTTTCGTGACGTTTCGGCTCCTCCGTGGCTTAGCGCGAGTTGACTAAAATTCCTTCAAGATTTACGCTCCAAATAAAATATAAGCTCTTCCTCTTTCTCTCTCTGTCTTTGTCTCTCTCCCGGAGATCCGAAATTTAATTCGCCGAAAGCTGTAAGCTCTTCAACTCGTTTGTGTGTCAAGACTCAAGAGAGTCGCTGCTAAAACTCGGAATTAACGGAGTTGTGCGTGGCTACCGTAATAGAACGTAGTCGCGCGAGTAAAAATTACGTACGCGATATACGGATAATCGAATGCCGTTACGGTTCGTTACGGTCGACGAATTTAGTCAGTGATTCACACTCGGAAGCGCGCAAGTCCTCGCAAGTCCTCGCAAGTTTCGCAAGTGTGCCAGCAGCTTGACACTCCTTCGTCAGCAAAGTTGACGAGCGTTTGGAATTCGCGCGGTGTGACGCGACGACGACGGCGACGGCGGCAGATCGATCGACGGCGCCGCGTATTCGCCCCCGTCGAGTACATTTCGCAATTTCCGACCGTTAACCTAATTTCTAATTAGCGCCATGGGTTCCGTTCCGTTTGATGCGGCCGATCGCGCTACGGCTGCGTCTCTTCCGCCGTGTGTTCGCGTTCAATCTCAACAGCGATGGCTGACGTTCGCGGTTCGATCGATTTTCGGCATATGCGAGAGCGTGTCCCGGCTTACTCCGTACCGATAGACATCGTCGATTATCTACGATTTCTCGTGTGTACCATGGTCTCGTGCTAATGTCGACTCGTGACACCAAACTTATGTAAAAACGCAATTCGATCAAGGAGAGGCTGCGATCAAGCTGGACTAAAAATCATGTTGGTTATGCGATTTATTCATGTATTTATTGTAAGAGAAACGATGCTAAAGGAATCGTGAAATGTTGCTTTTATAATATAAAAAAAATCGCAAATATATAAAAAAAAATATATATATATATTAGGATATATATATAAATAATATATAAATAAAAATATATCTATATATTCATTTATGTATATATATTCATACACCACAATTATTTATTCCACGAAACGCAAGATGCATGAAACGTTACCTCTTTGTCTATACGTGATTTAACGTTGTAAGTTACAAATTCTATTATTTTTCAATAACAGTTGACTGTCGTTTCATTGAACAATTAACAGTCATAACAAGAAGTCATAAGTCAGAAGTATACCAATACGAGTGAAGAATCCTGGCACATCTAAAGGCTATTATACCGATCTGTGTACCTATGTTGGACCAACTCGACTCGGCCTGCCCGACGGAAAAACATTCCGGCGGCTATTCGAGCGAAGGGGATAATAACTTGATCGCAACGATGAGGCTAATTGTGAATGACACACGACGTGCGTGAGGCAAATAGGGTGCGGACGGGTCGACACGTGTGTTCTCATGAACGACCCTTCGGTTTACAGGGTGTACCCCTTATCTTACTATCAATCACGATGCTCCCGCTGTCACTAGGCGGTCACCCCCGTCGTCACCCTTGATTACCGGTTACTGACAAACGGCCGTCGCGCCAAGTCGGAAGTTCCGTGTAAACAAGATCGGAAGAAGCAGAAAATCCTACCAACGGAGTCGCCGCAGGAGATAGTGACGATAAAGAACGCTTTTAGCGGGAAAACTAACAAACCACCAATTTGCTACGCACGATACGAAGACACCGGTGCGGCGTATCGCGGCGCGCTATTGCCGACAATCTCGGCGGGATGATGTGTACCGCGGGTGCGTAAAGCGTGAAATTGCAGGTAGGATCCGCGTAATGCTTCGTCGCACGTTACGATCAGCTGTTAACGATCCGTCATCGAGATAGCGGCCGGCTGCCGTTACGTTACGTCACGTCACATTGCGTAATATCGTGTTGCGCGCGCGTCTCTCGGTGCGAGCTCATTATCGGTCTCGATCTCTCTATCTCTCGTCGACGATCTCCGATAGGTAAAGCGCCACGTTCACAATTACCGCATAATAACGCAAAATTCCGAGCACCGTCTCTTTATCGTTCACTTTCCCTGTTTCTCCCTTTTTTGCGAAACGGCTTAATTAAAGCGTGCGTTGGGCTGGAGATCTATTTATTTATTTATGTCTGGGGTTCATTATTTTAAAAAACGCACTTCCCTCTCGTTAGCGCGAATGCTTGTTATTTATTCGTTATAGAAAATTGTAAATAATCGCCCGTTGGGAGGTACAATTGTTCGCGTCGGGCAAATCTCAATCGCGCGCGGGCAACAATAATCGCAATTGTTGCAAATGTTCGTGATTACTTGTTCCACTTTCGGAATCGAGACTCCTCATTAGGTGCATAATGGGCCTTTTACAGTGAGCGTGAACCCGTGAGAGGCAAACGCGTGGGGAAAAATATGCGGAGAAACGTCTCGCGTTGTTCTTGCCACGATAATCGTTAGGAATCGTTTCTTCGTATTCGAGATCGTGCGATCCCACCGCGGCCGTGCATCATTACGGCGATGTGGGTCGAAAGCGCCGTTATTACGAATGTTATATTTAAGTCTGTCACGCGCTGTTAACCTTGATAGTTCATGCAGAGATGGAGTCGATCCGTATACACCACCGCCGCGTACTGTATAGAGAAAAAATGTAATAAATAATGTAGTAAAAATTATAACAAAATTTTTGTAATCTCTTAGACTAGAAAATTGCGATTAAAATTATTATATATTGGTTAAAAAATGTTATGCACGTTTAACTTTTTATTACAAAATTGTTGTAATTGCTTGAATGTTTTTTCTTACATCGTATATCAATTAGACCATTAAGGTCCGGTTGCACCAATGTTATTTTGGTTTTAAACGAGATTTAAATATTTGTCTTTATTTACTTAAAAAGAAAAATAGACGCATATTCAAGTCTTGCTTAAAATTAAAATAATGTTGGTACAACCGGGCCTAAGTTAACTATTTTTTTTCTATGGTAATTTATAATACAATTTCAATATAGATCAATTTTATAAAAAAAACTTTTTAAAAAGAAATATGATTTTAATATAATTTTCACTACAATATCTGCTCCGTGTATTTTGCAAATTCGACTCTTGCAATAAATTCAGTTCTTCTTCACGTTTAAAGGAGAGGTACTAGTAATAAAACACATTGCGACGATATTATTAAAATATTAGGAAAGAAAAAAAAACAGAGAGATGTTACGCGAGGAAATTGAATTTCACTCGCCAAATATTCCTTATTGTATCCAAAATTTAATAAAATATTAGTCTTACGCTCTCACGGATA
>NW_022639503.1:685757-720759 GCF_010583005.1 Odontomachus brunneus | reverse complement strand
AAAAAACAGAGAGATGTTACGCGAGGAAATTGAATTTCACTCGCCAAATATTCCTTATTGTATCCAAAATTTAATAAAATATTAGTCTTACGCTCTCACGGATAGAAGAAACCGCGAACAAAATTACGTAAGAGAGAGAGAGAGAGAGAGAGAGAAAATGAAAGAGAGATAATTCTGTAGAGACGCCTGGATAAAAAGAGATATTTTCGCACGGTCGACGTTAAGCGCATTTCGTCCGTAATAATTCGTAATACCCCACGCACCATGGTTGATCTTTCGGAGCAGCATATATCTTCGGCACCGGCAGTTATATAACGCAATTCGCAAGTAAGCTTTTTATCGGCGGACATTGCGCGGAGCGGACAGCGGGAAACTGACCGGACGTGAAAAGACTTGCAGGTTACCACTGCGAGTCAATGGTGCTGACGAGATATAGAGAAAATGAAAGATATGAAGGGAAGAGGGAGGAAGAAATAACGAGAGACGTAGCTGAGGACGCTAGTCGCGTTTCTGGAAATGTTTTTCAGCCCGGATCGAGCCGCGCAATTGCTAACGCCCCGTGAAAGACCTGTAAGTACTTAATTAATCCATGTGCCGATCACGTTTACGTTATATTGCCCCGTGGGGGGCCATAACTGATAATTGGCTATGCAAGAATGATCCAACCCACGTGGGATACGCTTCGGAAAAAGAGAGGATGAAAATTTGATACACGATTCAAAAAGTATAGATAGCACTGAGGTTCTGCGCAATTGTTCAAGAAGTCGAGCATAGTCAATTTTCTTCTCATCAAGGGTACTCATTGACAAGCTTAATTCTCAAAAGGATGAGCAAGAAAGACGTAAATTAGCAAAAAAGATGACACATAATTAGCAAAACATAAAAACAGTTTTTTTTTATTAATTTTAGGTGTCATGAAGCTTGGATTTTTGTCTTGAAGTGTGTAGAAAGACGTATGTACCATTCATTGGTAAACAAAAACTCGAAAATCATAATTTTGTGAATTGGACTATTCTTGCATAACTGTGGCCAATTAATCCGACTCGCAACAGCATTAGTCAGCGAGAAACGCAGAGGAACGGTCCCCCTGTGGTTCGTCCGTTCTTCGCTACGCTTCAAAGCGACGGTCAAATAAAGAGATACGTCGAGCTAGTCGATTTTTTCCGCGATTTGTACGATACAAAGGGAGTTACAGTTCCATGTTAGCCACAAAGAGAGAGAAAGAGTGAGAGAGAGAGAGAGGGGGGGCAGAGGGAGGTAGAAGAAGAAAGGGGAGAGAGAGACGGAGGAAAGAACGGCCGCAAATGCAACGGGGGCGACGGGGGTGGAATGGTCGCGTCTGAGACGCGAAATCGAACGTCGATATGTTAGTTCCATCCGATGCGCGATTTTATACGAGCATGTAAGCACAGGAGAGCATTAATACACGGTTGGTCCTTCAGTCCTGATCACGTATAATTGGAAAACCATTGGTACTTTGACGTTTTAATTAAGCCACGGTCGGCTTCCGTATGATCGAACGTACTCCACGAGGATTTAAATCAGCAATTTCGTGATATCACGAGCAGCGCCGAGGGGAGATGCGAAATTAAGTTCGCCGCGATACGTACACGAGTCGAAATTTTGATCCCGCATTAATCCTGCAAATCCCAGTACGGCTCAAAAGATTTAACGGAGAATCTCGAGATATAGCACAATATCGGCTATTGTTCTACCTCATTGATAACCTACCCTATGCACACGGTTATTTACTATTTACTTCTTTCAAGATCTTGTAACCCCTTAAAAGATCTATTGGCAACCTCAACAATGTTTCTAGGTTCTATATCATGGATATTTGTATTTATTTAATAACCGATGTTATCTCAATGTTCTACCTCGCGTTTAATCTTTATTTCTAGTTTTAATGAGCAATTAGTATGTAACTTAATTGCAGAACGAATACGCGCAATAAACAAATATCAAGTAATTAATGATCGGATAGTATTGGAGTTGTAGATAAATATAACATCGCTGTTTGAACACGTCAATAAGAGACTTAAATTTGAATTTGGTGCAATAACAAAACTAAAGAACTGAAAGAAACCAACGTTCGTAGTATTTGTGAGTCTTAGGTCGGTATTCATAGTTAAAAATATCTTACGATCTCTGATTAAGAACTGAAAAAAAATAGAGATTTGTCTTCGCGGACCACTATTTGGCGAGTTTATGGTTCGATATTTTTTTATTGTATGAAATAAATATAAGCTGACGAATATTCGGAGAATTCGTGAAGCTACGATTATTTGTCAAATAACGATGGAATAGGAATTGTCATAAAGTACGTTCTACATTTCGACTCGGCTGCAATATTTCTTATTCTGGGCAAGTTTGCCAAATGCCCGTTAAAATCGGAAATATGCCGTACGAAAGAAATAAATTAACACACCTGGAAATATATCATGTATATCGCTGGCCGCATCCCAACAATCTGCGTCCATCGCCCTGGCATTCCGATCCTGGCATCCTGTGTTCCTGACTGCTCGTCGCATGGGACACTCACCGGCACTAACACTCGCGCACGACTCGATCGGAGAAACGCGTGTGAACTGACGCGATGTTGACAAGAGCCCGTTTAAATATTTCAGTAGTCGACGAAATGTTTCGGTCAAACAACGCGGGGAAGAACGGGGGGACGGTAAACAATTCACCGATACACGTACTCCGCGTCGCGGTGTGTGCGCCGTTCGGCGGCTCGAGCCGTAATAACTCGGTCACGGAAACGTACGCGACGCGCAACAACAATCAAAACAATCAAGAGAAAGTCATCTCCAGCCAGTCGCGGCCATTGTTGTCGACCACCAGCAAACAAGAAACATATTCAGTGACTAAGAAAAATCACATCAACGATTTCAAAAGATCCCGGATCTTCTAAGCGATTAAAAAAGTTATTAGACTATTAACTCTAAGGTGCATAATTCATGGAACATTCTAGTAACTTTTTTTAAATAAAATATTGTCAAAAACACTTTAAATAGCATATTTATAAAGTTTCAATTGACCCCATCCTAAATGGTCCAGATCCTATTGGTACCAGATATTTAAAGGATGATATTTAAAAGGTTAAATTATCACGCGATACAAGTGAGGAAGATATTGCTTCGATAATTAGTTTACGCGCTGCGTTTCCGATCGATTTATATCTTTGTGTGGCACTATTGAGCGCGTAATCACGATAATAACCAGGAGCTGACTCCACGACGAAATATAGCGGCAACAAGACTTATAACTCCTTTCTTTTTTCGAATTTTTACATTGTATCGAAGTTTCTAATAGCAATAAAAAAATAATAATGAAATTATGAAAGAAGTAACTTAGTTGTTTCCTTTTTCTATTTATTTATTTTAACCTTAAAGTAAATTAATTAATTTAATCTCTCTCTACACTTTAGATTATATATTTATATATAATATTCGCTTTTATATCACATTCTCTCTTCCTATCTCTTTGCACAGCAATTAAATAAATTAGATATTTTATGCACTGCTCATTAAAATCAAGATTAAATGCATGTGGATTATTGAGATAAACAAATGTTAAATAATGTTTACATGTATCCTTTTTTAGCTAATAGCCTGAATAGTAACGTATTCTACGAAATTCTCTATTGGTGTTTCGAGCTTGATGGCATTCGCAGGATTTGCGTAGAACCTAAATTTTGACTCAGGTAATGCGGGGCGAATTCCGCTCGTATAATGTTAAAAGAAATTCAGGAGAGGTCTCAACATGATTTTATTTTCCAAAATCTTGTTTGCTCTCTTGCGTCTGTTTGCATCTCTCTTACGACGGTTTGCACCTCCCTACCATCAGGCGCGTGGAAGCGCATAACGAGTCTAACGACACGAACCTTTTTACGTGCGTCGCGACAACGCTGCGAGGAAAAAAGGTGGCGCATGTTCAAAATCAACCCTTTTCGCCCGCCGGCTCTAACCCTTTTAAGCCTCAAGCGATTTACATCCCAAGCCGGAAGCGACGGCGGTAAAGCCGACAGAGAGGGAGAGTCGGTAAGAGGCTACGATACGATTTTTATTCCGGCATGTTTCTGCTATTCAGTGTCTCGAGTCCCGGAATACACAAAAGCGAGAGAAGTACGATTTATATGCGAAGAGGGAAGCGATGTCGATGGCGGCGGTTTCGCTCGGGGAAAACGTGAGGTCGCTAATCCGCGATTAAAGCGGGGATTCCGCCTGCGAAATTATCTCCCGCGCATCAAAGTCAATTAATTTTCCTACTAATACGTAATAACTATCGAATTTTCGTGGAAACTATAATAATTTTGGGCGGAATTATCATCGTATCGCGCATAGTATACATCGCAATGTTAGGAGATTACGTTTGCACGACCGCTTCTACGAGTCGATCATCGCACACTGACAAATCAGTCGTTTAATTCTCTTTGCATACAGTTAAAATAAACCACTGTAAATTACCCGACATGTTCCCATCGAATATGATTAGTGCAATATAATTGCATGTGCCGAATAGTTGTTATAACGCGAGAGAGAGAGGGGAAGAGAGAGGAGAGAGAGACTGTCATGTTTCCAGCGAGATTCAATATTATGTGAAATGTCGGTCAAGGAAAATAAAAGAAGAGAAATTCACTCGTCTCTTCTCCATTTTATTAAGCCGTGTAAAAAGCCGTGTATAGAGTTGAAAGAGGAGAATAAATCTTTCGATCGAAAAAATGATTTGCTGGTACAGACAGAATTTCAAATGTCCACTCAAAACGCCTCCTCGCTGCAACGAATTAAAGGCACGAGAACAAAGGCTGGACAACCGGGAGAAAGAGAGAGAGGAAAACGAGAAGATGGTGGCGCGGGCTCGACATCAAAACCGTAAGAAATTTAACGCTCGATACTCCGCGGCGATCTTGATGGGATAGCGCTTGCACGGCGAAATTTCTCGGAGCTCGCTTCTCAATTATTCATCATCGGAATCACGACAGAGCATCCAATCGAGAGCGTCTTTGATCAAAGATACCCGTGGTTCCGGTCCGGCCCTATCGAGCGTGCGGCTCGGAGGACGATGGCGGCGGCGGAGGAGGCGAAAGCGGCGGCCGGCGCTGCGGGTCGGAAGGTTATACGGTGTACATCGGATCCTTCGGCACGAACCGAGGCAATATTCTGATCCTCCTTCGCGAAGAGGCATATAGAGGCTGCAGAGAGCTCGCGGTTACGCGTATCAACTGAATCCCTCGACCTCGCGGTGTGTACAGCCACGCTACTCTAACCGTTTCGCGCAACGAACGAAGCGATATCATTCTTCTTTCATCCACGTTTCCCTCGTTTTAACGGAGAATGTGAACGAAGTGAAAAGTATACCGCGAAAGCACGCCGATACGTTCGTTCGCAGGTGGATCTTTTCCTCGAGAATTTAGCCGATAATTGTTTTTCAAATCTGTACTCTCTCTTTTCCTTTCCGCGTTGTCTCTTAATTCTATTTATTTTTCTTTCTTTATTCTTTCTGTTGAATTTGATACTTTTTCCCATACATGTAATCTACGTTCTCAAAGATTAAGCCTTAAAATTCGTTATCGAACACTCTTATCTAATGCGATTCGGGATTCATCGTTTCTCTCGTCCATTATTGTCATTTCTTCCGCTGCGATTTTACTTTCATTTCACGACATTTCTAACGCGGAATTACCGAGTTCGGTCGATAAACTCGCTATCTCTAAAGAGTCTACCGAAAAGTTACATTCCATTTTATGCTCGCCAAGTCCATCTACGCGCGGCTCGCGGTGGCTTTCAGCCTCGAGGAAAAAAGAGGGCAGACGAGGGAAGGAGTTGCGGACATCGGTTTCGAGGAGTGGAGTGAGCCTCCAGAAGGAAACTTGGAGCACTTCCTCCTCGGCTTTATTTAAATCCGTCACGGTGGTCCCGCGAGAAGTTCCAGCCGGCGCTTTCCCATTTTGGCCGAACTCGCGGCGGCAAGTAGCTCGCGCGGATGTTGCGAAGTCTCGGGATCGTGTCGCGAAACGCGCGGAAACCAACGCGAGTATTCGTTCACAAGCAGTGAACGGGGTGCGTTCTTGTTCGACAACATCTCTTTCGTAATCACGACCACGAAGGATTTATCGCGGTCCTTGATACCGTCGTAGAAGAATCGGAATGAAAACGTGAGCTTGATAAAAGAGAACGACGATAAACTCGAGATACAACGGCGCTTTTCGCGCACGACCAGGCGTTTATAACGCCGTAAACTACGTCCTTCGTTTTTTCTCTTTGTCCCTCTTCTCTTTCAGTTCTCTTATTTATCGCCCACGTGTTCGTTCCGAGGTCTCGGTTTGAGAACCATTACGGTACCGTGCCAGCCGCTGCTGGCTATGCATAATATAGCGGCGCCGCATGCTTATTCCCACCACCGTGAATCAAGAGTCCACTTACTCTGGAGCAGGATTTCTCCAGCGTTGCGTTCCAGCCCGCGCCATCAGGCATCAACCGCCCGATCTGAAAGCAGAAACGTTATTTCTCGCGTGACAGTCTCGATGAGCAGGCCGACTCGATATACACGGACCACTGCGAAATGTCAAACTTCGCGGCAACGCGCACCGCCTGACATTTCGCCTGCACTAAATATCGCCGCGTGGCAGATTGCAAAATATTTATTACATAATTTATCGCTCGATGGCACGTAGCTAGCTGGCCGTGATGTGCCCGCCATGTCTCGTGTATTTCGTGACGGAATGGAACCGCGTGATACAATTATACCGCGCTTACAATTGCATATGTGTAAACGTAATTCGCTGTGTGTCTACAGTTTGATAAAATTTCGTCTTTAATAACAACAAAGGGGCGCTTTAATAAACAACAACGCGAGAATATCGCGTTGATAACAAGCTGATAGATATTTATCGGGAAGGGCTTAAGTATATGAATCGCTTTCGTTAATGGCACGCTGCAATTCCGCGCAACTGTGTGCGCGAGCGTAGCGGCGCGAGTAATAAGTATAATACGTAACGAATGGTATATCTCCATAATTCGTGCCGCGCGCGGTAGCGGTAATGATTGTAATTTACAGTTACGCGATGCTACAGGAGCCTTATTATACATCGCATTATGTAATTTCCCGTATCTACGTCTTATAAGATCCATACGGGATGGAGAATCCTCAAAGGGTTTTCGCCGTTAAATTAGAGGAACGCTCGCAAAGTGCAGAAATTAATGCTCGTGTTATTTTTTACACGGAAAAAACAAGTTTGGTTGAATTAACCAAATTTCCGGTGAAATATGAACGAAAAATTCCGATCGAAGTTATTAGAATTCTGTTCAAGTTAACAAAATTTCTGATTAATCTGAACAGAATTCTGGTAACCTTGTCTGGAATTTTTGGTTCATTCATATTTCACCAGACATTTGGTCGATCTAATCAAATTTTTTTCCGTATATTAATGAAACACGTCGAATTGTATCATCTGACGATAAACTTCGTCAGCTGTTCGTGCTTTTTACATTTTTTCCAAGTGAAATTCTATTTGGAAGGTAAAGTGAGATGAATCAGTCGGATTCGGAGTATCTTTTTACTTATAGCGTGAATTTTCCACTCTAAATCGTCAAATGAATATTTCTGCTTAAAATTGAAGGTGAGTCTGATAATTAAGACTATTATGCTGGCACATGATTATACCTTGACTTAATTATGATTTAACATGCAATGCAATTAGGTTATTGGAATTTTTTAATCGTATACGAAAAGGAAAGATTTCGCTGCCGCAGCTAATCATGGTTTACTGAAAATGTATTTGTTACTGTAACTAAAAATTGGATGTGATATTTACAGTTTTTGATATTGCTGGTACTACATTAATTTCGTAGCTAATTTCTTTCCTTTTTCTTTCTTTCTATTATTTAACTATGTAAAATTATCTTTAATTGCGGTGCAGACAAGAATATAATTTATTTGTATTATATATGTATATATATATATATATATATATATATATATATATATATATAGACAGCTAATTTTTCGTTATTATACACAGATTGCTACTGCCACAGCTAACTTTATTTTTCATGTATGCATTGTTGATTTATTGTTTATTGATTACTCTCAAAGAAGTGAAAACAATCTGTCAAAGCAGTAATCTGTCACTTCAACAACTTTACGTTAATATTCATTCGTATGGATTAAGAACCCACTTCAAGTGCTAGTTAGATATTCATTCTTATGATTGTGAGTGGCAGTATTTTCACTGCCGTTTCGAGTAAATCTTCACTCGTTCCGAGCGAGATTCCACTCCAAGAAATTTCGAGAGTATAAATAATTCACAAACATTAAGGCGCGCCTCGCGCCCTCTCTACGTGCATCGATTATCCGCGCGACCTCTTCGCCACGTCACACAGCCATTATCATTTTATTACAAATTCCAACGATAGAAAGCACACCCTCGGCCGAAAGAGCGCGCGTTCCGACTCATTAACGCGAGATACAGCAGCGTTGTCCGATGATATCGCGAGCGTATCACTACGCCGCGTATCGGAGCATAATTGAGGATCAATAGTTGTTGTTGACCGGAAGTTTAGTTATCGTAACGCTGAACCTCGCCCCGTGCGACACAACCCGTTGCGCGCGATGATAAATATTTGCTTGGTAGGAAAGCGCGTGACGCCGCGATATTTCGTCGGAAGGGCGGAAAGATGGAAGAAAGAAAGAAAGGAAGGAAGAAAGAAAGGAAGGAAGGAAGGAAGGAAGGAAGGAAGGAAGGAAGGAAGGAAGGAAGGAAGGAAGGAAGAAAAGAAGGAAGGAAAAGAGGTAAGGAGACAACAAAGAGGAAACAAGCACGCACTATGGCGGAGCGTATAAGTCGAGAGCGGTGGCGTGTTTACGGTGTGTACATATGAACTTAACGAACCGTCGGAAATCCTCGGGGTACCGTCGGAGAAAAGCCGAAAGTTCGCCATCATTCGGCCAACTTACTCCTCGAGGACTCATCGTGTGTACCGTCGACGCGTCGTAGCTTCGCAGGTCGGTCGGCGGTTAACCTCGCGGAAGTGTGCGTTGACCGCGCGGCCGCTTTATGGCCGTCATAAATCTCTGTTAATCTGCATCAACAATATGTCCTCGCGATCTCGCGCGACATGTTTCGGTTTGATAAGAACCGACTCTCGCTCGGCCGAGAAAGAGGTCGAAGATGGAATCGCTGTTCGTCTCTTTGCGTGGTCCCATCGCTCCCTCGAGCGGAAACAGCGAGAGAGCTTATTTCGTTCTATACGTCCAATGATAAGTTGCCGAGTTTCGCGATTCCCGCATAGCTTAGCGCGCAGCAGGGGTGAAGGACGGAGCAGCCGCCTGATTGGGACGGATCGAAACGGCAGTGAAATAATTTCACGCCTCGCCGCGGGAAATTGATTCTCGAGCACGGGGAAGCGCACGAGAACCTATCAGCCCTCGACTACGATTCTAAATCCGGACACCCTCGGATCCTCCCTTGTGTTTTTACAGGTTCCCCTTTTCGACATTCACGAACGCGAGACACCCGATCCGATCCGACTAGCAATAAGATTCCTACGCTGTCGCATCTCCAGAAAGAGAAGCGACTGCGCGATGATCGACTATCGTGGTCTTCTCATGTTTCAAACACGACAACGCGACAGGCTCGCCACCATCATGAGGAACGGCGGTCCTCAATAAAATATCACGCGTGAAAGATTAAACTGGCTTTCTATCTTCGCGATATCGTCGAGGGCCGTCCCTCTGTTCGACGTCGCGGCTGGGGGTTCGTCCGGATGCGGTTGTTCCGCCGAGGATGACCTTTTGTCCGTGTGCGCGCGCGCTACTACTACGTTGGGCGTTTGGATTATGTAAGCAGCGTAGTTGTAGCGTAACTTCAGCCAGCTCATGCATATCTCAGCGACAAGTGGGTGCCACTTCAACCTTGCCTACGTTTTTCCCCGACCAAATCCCTGTCGACCGCGCTTCCTGGATCCTATATCTCACCTCGAAGCCATCCCTCGCCCCTTTTAGAGAAAGCTGCTATTCGGGTGACAATAAGCACGTCGCGCCAACAGTTTCCAGCTGATAGTTGCGCGGAGAGCGTTTGCGGGATTTAAGATTCACGAAACGTGATAGAGTTGCTGTGTCTCGACTTTAGCGATCTCGCGTTTAACTTCTTCAGAGATGAATTTATCATCCGAAAAAATTCAATCTTATCCTCAGAGAAAGCCTCTTATGTACACTTCAAAAAGGTTTTTCTTCGAAAACCAAAAAATATTTTAAGCAAGATATATCACCCTTGTTCATTAGAAGAAAAATATTCTTACGGTAAAAATTTTCGCTTAGAATATGGGATTGCAGGAAATAGTACTCTGCAACTGGAGTTCTTAGATGTTGCAATATTTTCCTTTTGGTTTTAGAAGAGTCCTTTGTGAGAATATTCTTGAAAAAGCTAACAACTAACGCTCGATGAATTATTTCTTTGTTTTCTTACAAGAAAGAGAGTGTATTAAGTCGATTCAGAAGTCTTTCTCCATAAAATACACATTTAGTTTGTTGAGATACTTTAATTCAAACACTGCTTTGTTCGTACAAAACACTTGTTTACTGTTTATGAGAAAAGACTTTTGAACTCTATATGAGGAACATTCGGCTGATGTAGGAAGGAGCTGGCGGGAAATCAGGGACGATATATAAATATGTATATGTTTCTTCGCATATTCGTGTGCGCGCGCGAAGTCTTAAATCGATTCGCGCGAATCACGCCACTATCAGCGGCTTCTCGTGAAACGGCAGAGAAGCTGATTATCGGACGGCGCGATTTGATTACGTTCGCCGTAAGCGATTTAGTTAGTTCTCATGTTGATCTTTATTACGGCGATAGTGCGGCTTATTTTAAATACGTTATCTCGCACAGCGAGCAAGGGCACCGATGAATTTTAATCCAAGCGACTGATGGAAGGCCGCGGGATGGAGGAGCCTATAAAGTATCTCGCACGCTCCGCGGAATCTGGGTCAGATTTTTACAATTTAAATGGTCCCTTTCAAATTCAAAGCGCGGGGATTATCGAGTTGCTCGACCCTTTGAGCTCTCCCACCAATATCTGAAATTTCCCGCCCGGTCACGCTTCTCTAGGATAATACACAGTCATCGCGTGCATAATTTATTTGCACGGACCGCGAGGCAACGCTCGCGTTGTATTTCACATGGAGTATCATTGTTACGTTGAAAAGAAGCGAAACAGGACGCGTGCAACGAATTCCTAACATCGCGAATTTCGATATTTCGCACGTTACCGCGCTTTATCGACGTGGAATCGCCCGGCTCGGCGAGTTGGATTTCAAAGTCGCGGTATAACATCGGCGCACTTTACGGTAGCTTCGCGATAAAATTGTCTATTTATCGCGCGGTCTCCACAAGGGAAATATATCGTCGGCCGTTTCTTCCCACCCTTGCGCGAGCCACGAACGATGCGGAACTGCTTTCGTGCGCTCTTCCCCCTTTTATCGGACTCCGTCCGATGTATCGTGACTTTTAAATCGGTAAAGTGGCCGCGGACGTCGGACGACTTCGACGAGACGTATTCGTGTACTGAACAGCAAGGATGCATTTTCATCGATGTACATACATACACACACACATACGTACATACGCGCATAACCGTAAATGTAGGCGCCGACACAATGCGACAGTGGAATTGGCTAGTTATGAACATTTTTTGCGAACGCAAGCACAGCGAATCCGACCGTAGACCCGCAGCTTCAGCAGTATTGCGCGGGTCTTGCTTTTTGAAATGCGTATAGAGGCGTCCTCACTCGTCCACCCTCTCTTTCTCTCTTCCTCCCTCCCTCTTCTGCCTCTTCTCGCCAACTCTGCTTGCAACGGCGCCATCATTCCCTTCTCATCCCCTGCCGAGTCAACCCGGCTATCCACCGTAGCCCCCTTCGCCCTTCTTACGTTTTTTAGCCTAGCCTCCTCTCTTTTCCATTCAAGAGACGTGATTGCAGGCTGCATATTTTATGAGACTAGCTTCCGACCATGTATCCATCCATCTACCCAGCCAGCCAGCCAACCAGCCAGCCAGCCAGCCAGCCAGCCAGCCAGCCAGCCAGCCAGCCAGCCAGCCAGGCAGCCAGCCAGTCAGCCAGTCAGCCAGTCAGCCAGCCAGCCAGCTAGTTAGCTATCCAGCCAGTCATTCATCCATCCATCCATGCTTGATGGATCCGTCTCTCTCTCGCCAGCTATGATCTAACCTCACACTTGACGCGACAGTGTCATATCGTTTAACTAGCCTTTCCCTTTCCGCGACCCCTACTGATTCTTAACATCCGCCTTTCATTTCCATTGCGATGATATCGCACGCCTGTTTGCGTCGGCTATGTTCGACGTCAGCGCGAATCGAAATCGTTGAATCGAAAGTTTAATTGTTAATGCTGTCGTCCGTTACGAATGATACTTGTAATACGGTATTTTAGATGTTCTATTCGGGCGACATGCGTGAATATCTCGCTTTCATCAGCATTTCTGGGGCGATATTCGAGACGCAGTTGACCCGATAATCGTGTATCGACGGGAGAAGCCAAGGATTGGAGGAGGATGCATCGCGAACATTACTTGTAACGTCCGCGTACACGTGATGGATTGTGCGCTTTCGTCGCGACGATATCGTGATCTCCTGCATGTTCCCGACGTCGAGTCGTCGTGTCTTCCCCCGGTCGTTAGTCACTTTTATTGCAGGGAGGGAGAACTGACCGAATCGGGCAAAGGGTGTTTGAGAACGGCAAAGAGAAAGAGGGAGAAAAAGCGGGAAAGAGATAAGGGAGTCACAAACTCGAGGCACGTATGAAAGTTCTGATGAAGCTGGAAGAGTGCTTACCACCACGCGTGCACGAAAAAAATTGCACTGTTCTGCGTACGTTGCGTATTTCGCGAAAGTCCCGCGCCGCTCTCGTGCGCACTTGACGCGCGGTAAGATGGAAATGAATCGGAAAAGTCGGCGCGCGGTGAATGGATTTGACCGTCCGTCGAGTACTCCGCATAGCCGTCGAATCATTTAACTCTTTAGCTTCTGCTGAGCTGGACGCACAACGCACGGCTTTCCCGCTGAACGAGTAATGGATGGTGTCAGCGCGCGCGATTGATTGAGTTACTCGCTTTATTGTACGTAATTTGTTTTATCTGCGTTAGTACAGACGCGACGTAATAGTTAGGAAATTAATAAAATTCGTATTTGCAATGTCAAAAGTGAACAAACTATTACACTGAGAGAGAAAAGAATAGTTAATATAATTAAAATTATTATTATTTTTGGCGCCAATCATATTGTTGTAGTAAAATGGTCAAAATAACATGCATATAAAATTATTATTGGTAACATTATAGTAGAATTTAATAAACAATAATTTATAGTAATTATTTTTTTATTTAATTATAGTTTTAAATACCAAATATTTCTTCCTCAGTGTAGTATCGACAAGCTATCTTACTGAGTCTCAATGCAAGTTGCACGAGACAACCACTATAGCAATATTTCGTCCTAAAAAATCATTTAGCGAGAAGCTATAGTGACGCGTAGTAGACAAAGGATTAATACAATTAACGGAGTTAGCGCAGTCGAGAGGACGATTCGTTGCATCGAGTTTTCCCAACGTTTTCGAAAAGCCAAAGTATCTACAACTCCATTTGCTCGACAATTTTGCAACATTTATACCCGCGTTGACGCGAAATTCGAATAATTACCCATATTATGTCATTGCGTCAACATTCGGAATTAAATTCTCAGAGTACCGAGCACGCGTTCCATCCTATTCTGTCGTGTTTGAATCACAGAGTTGACGCAGAAAAAGCAGCTCATACAAAAAAAATTTCCTAGGATCTATTGAGATCCAACTCGACTTTTTAAAACAATTACAAATTCTCACGCGATCCTAAGGAAACACAAAATTTTCTCAAAATTCCTTCTTCGATCTTCATAGTACGTTAGAATTAGTCAAAACACATATGTTGACTTTCCAAATAATTACATTATTTTCAAATAAGATTTTCTAAACAATTACAGTAAAACAAAAAATAAAAAAAATACAGTTTTTCAAAACACTTTGAGTTACTAACAATATACAATAATTGGTATAAAAGTGGAATTCCTTGTTTGATACTATGAAAGTTACCAGCTGAGAAAAAGTGTAAATTCCTGTTGGTTCGATAGACAGAGAATCCACATTTGGGATAAAAATGAAATTTCCAATTATCCAATATCGTAATGGGATAATCAATTTCATGAAAAAGTTAGGCATTCTAACATCTAATCAGAATCTATGCTACATCTGGGAAAATCTTGGGAGATTTCTATGCGAGCCCCGGCCTTCCGTTCATTAATCACGGTACGGCGCGCCGGCTAAGCGACGCAAGAATTATCCGCGAAATTCCGATCAGCTGCCGCGCGCGCGCGCGTCGCACCCCGAGGACCGATTCGAGTTCGCACGCAGCGCACGACGCGGCGTTCGGGCAGTTTCACCAAGGGAAATCACAAAGGGCGAGTCGAGTCCCGGCGCATTTATACAATCTGACCGGCGCGTATTGGCATTCCGCGCTCCACACGGCTTCTGGCGCCGGTCGAAATTGCGGATGGATGACCGACGACAGCGTGCAACAGCCGCGTATCAATCTGCGCAGCGCGGAAGTGAGAATTGAAATTCAATCGAACGTGTCCATTAGAACTGGTCCGCGTCGATCTCGCGTTTCTTCGTCGTTTTATTCGTCAGTCATCTAATATCGTACGGGCTCGCGACCGCGTAATGCGAGAAACACGAGCGCGATGCTCGCACACACGGTCGGTTGTTGCGTTTACGCGTTGCACCAAGTCGTAACGCATTTCGGATGAGAGTCGCGCCCCGACCTCGCCGTGATGAAGCGCTTTAATCATACGGCGATTAAGCGGACGACGACTTTTCCATGATGTCGCGCGAACCAGCTACCGACTTTTAATCGAAGTTTGAATCGCCCGCTCAAAAATGTAACAACCTCCGACGACTTCGTCAACATCGCTCGGCGCACTTTTCTCGACTTCTTTTTCTTTAGAATTCCAGTTCCCAAAAGAGAACTAGGAGAAATCGACCAATCTAAAATTTAACTGGGAATCAACAGCACGTTAGCGCAGCCGAGTCCATCGAGATGTTAATTCTTAATTTTTCGAGAGAGCGCGCTGAATAAAGCAGGGTTCTTTCGCTTATATTAATTACACGATTGATATTAATTACAAGATGTTGTCATGAAGCACCTTTGTCATGAAGGGTCGTTCTTTAGTGAATCGGATATGATGAATGTGACATACGAATATGATATAAAAAAACTGTCCATTGCGTCAAATTTTTGAGAGATAGGGGTTTAAAATTTCAACAGGCGCGTTTCTAGCCATTTTTACAAATTCATGATAACGTATAAAAGATAAAGGCTCAAACTTCAATTTCAGACCATTCCGAAGTTGCTAGCACGTTCGGTTTATGCGTTACGAATTCATAAAAATGGCGACAAATATGTTTTTTGAAAGTTTAAATCTTTATTTTTTCGGAAACTTTACGTGATGGACAGTTTTTCAGATCACATTCGTATTCAGCGCACCTGATATACTAAAGAATGGATCTTCATGACAAAAGTGCAAGAAATTGGTTAAAATTTGTAACATTTTAGTATTATATTTTGGGCGCAAAAATTATGCGGTCCGTTTTTGCACGGCCCATACACGCGTGCTTTCGAGGATTCGTTTACCCACTCTCGTGGACGACGCCATTCGCCCTTTACTAGAATTTTTTCGCGTCTCCTTCCTTTCTCCGCCGTTCGCCGTAATTTCCGGCTAACCGAATTCGCGTATTTATTTATGCTGTCTGCAGCTTAACGGCCCGTAAGTGCCGGCGCCTAACTTCTGCGAATAAAGAGGAAGTCCGCCTTGTGACTTGGGGGAGAAACGTAGAAATGAGAGACGGGGAATGACGATCGTCGATAAGAAGAGGAGGAATGAAATGAAGGGAGAAGAAAACGTGAAGTGTAGCGAATATAATACGAAAAGAGAGAAAAAAGAAGGGCTGGATATCACAAAGTATAAATCGAAAGGGAGAAGCCCACAAGTCGAAATTAAAAAAGGAAACGCATGATACAATTATAACAATGATGTGATTTACGGCTCAATAATTCGACGTAATCGAATTATTATCGGTACGTCAGCAAAGAATCGACCCAAAATCGCGAAGAAGCTTCTATATCAATCCGCTAAAGCCTCTAAAGACTCTAAAGAGGCAATATTTTTAATAAGCTAGATCACGACGCCATTTACACGAAAAGAGACTCTCGGCAAGAGGCATAGAGAATGCCGAGCATAAAACGACAAAGGGACGCTGGCGCGAGACGATCGGAGGGAATGAAGAAAGGTGGAAATACGCTGTCTGCGGCTCAGGTCTGCAGCTTCAGGTCGGGGAAAGAGTACTCGGTGAAGTATCGGACGAGATGTGTACGTGTACACGCGCGTACACGTGCACAGGTACGCACACAGTTTCAATAGACGCGAAACGTCGGGCAAAGTCGAAATGACGATAACGAAGCGAAGGGGGAACGAGAGGCGATGGAGCACGAAGTCGGTGGTAGAACGAGGAGGGTGCTGATGAATCGTGCATCTGCGAGAGAAGGAGCGCGAAGGGTGCACCGAGAGGAGAGGTAGTCAGGTGGCGCGAAAGAAGCGACGCGCGCGCGGCGAGAAGGTGGATAACGAGGAAGGAAAAGATGGCGAAGACGTGGCAAAGAGGACGGCGGGATAAAGAGTAGCGCGGCACACCGGAGGTTACAGAAAGTACACGCGGAATATGGTAGCCGAAGATGGCGGAGAACCGAAGCGGGCGAATGCGAGAGATGGTGAGAGCAGATGAGAGGACGGCGGTGGGTAAAGGAGTGCACTTTCTCTCTTTCTGTCTTCCTTCTCTCTCTTCCCCTCTCTCTCTCTCTCTCTCTAAACGCGAAATTAACGGAGTGCTTCGTCTCCCGCGGGAGTATGAATGAGCGGGGGCATGAATGAGCGGAAAGTACGGCAGCACCGAGACACACTGGTATACTGGAGCACATTAATGGCGCGCTCCGTGTACCAGGTGGCTGGTGCATCCAGCCGGTACTTCGTCCGGCTCTACCTGATATCCGGAATATTCCGTACTGCGTTAGTTAGTGATACTCTGCTCGTCGGTATCCTCTGATTATTTAAGCATCGAACCAGATAACGAGAGTAACGGACTGACATGATGATGTGCTCTCGAACACCCCGAGGCGTATTTTGTGTTAAATCAGCAGAGACTGATCAGCAGAGACTTTCTCTCAGTGTTACTGTGTTCTTAGCGAGACAGACCTCACTGGCAGTCTATTCTTGCACTACTAGAAACATACGAATCGAAAAGAATCTATATGAAGAAAATAAAAACTACGATATTCCCTCCGTGCATTGCTGCAACGAGATTGTCTCGTCGGCGCACGCGCCAATGCGCCAACGCGCTCGCCTACGTTCCCGCCAGAAACGTCATCGCGCGTTCGATAATTAAATATTCGCAGGCGCACAATAGTCTCTGGAATTTTTTTTCGAGAGAACTCGTATCGCGTCATCAATACAACGCAAATAGTATCTGGATGCGCGTCTCGCGGTGCGATGAAATGCACACGAATCCATCAGCGACTCCGCCGTCCGTTATATGGTCGCGGATTACGCGTCATGACGTGTGCGTGCGCCGAGACGCAGCGAGATGCCCGTACACGGCACGTCGCGGCGTCATTGCGTCGCACTGCGTCGTGTCGCGTGAGCGTATGTGTGTGTGTGCGCGTGTGTATATGTGTATATGTACGGGTCTGGGCTCGATCGAATGCATGCGTTACAAGACCGTGTAATTGCGCACGGTGCGCGTTTGCTTTTCGTTCAACTCGCAAGGAGTTACCGTCGTCGCGCCGACCCGGCTAATTAATTCACTGTGCCGTTAATTAATCGGGAAATAAGTGCAACCGATTAATCAGCCGGAACGTTTTCGTCGAGAGGGCAAACCGCAAATTTACGTCGCACTCCAAAAGCTATCTTTCCCTTCTTCCCCCCCTGCTGGCACTTTCCATGATGGAAAGTGGCGGTCGCGTTACTCTCGCGTCGCTATTTTGTCGCATATTACGCGATCACGAGTACCTCGACGACGAGATCATCAATTAAACGCGCATTTTCACTCTCATCTATGCAAATTAATCGCAGAAAGCAAATGTGAGATGCTGTATCAACTGTGTGGTACTTTACTCAGAGTCAATTCATTACGATTGCTCCATTTCCGCGGTGGCATACGGTTCGTAGACACGTGACACGTGATCCCCCATTGAAACGCACGAATTGCAATTGCACTTAAAGCCGAGGAAAGGCCGACTTTGTCGAGCGACTCTGTCTACGATTGAACTCCGTCCCGTTAATTCCGGTGCATTCTATTCATGTACAAACACATACACACCCACGCACGGAGCGCTCCGCGCTTTTTAATTACGTAGGAGCACAATTATCTGTAAAATTCATCGGGAGTGCCGGCTGCTGTTCGCCCGCGAGTCCGGAAATACGCTGACGCGTGTAATTTACGGCGAGTCGTCGCGCGGACACGCGAGATGCGCTCGTTAACGCTCGCGCGAGTGCACGCGATCGGTCGGCGAACCATCGCGGAAAATAGACGAGAGCGTGTGTACGATCGTCGCGAGGCTAACCAGAAAGAAGGCTACCACAAATTAACACGTTCACCATCAGCGTCATATACGCGCGACGGTGAACATTTCCTCTTCTACCGAACTATGTCTGTTTTACACACAATGACGTGTAAAAAAATAGCAGGTGAGCTGTATGGAAAGAGTTCTCTAAATAAATTGTGGAACGTTCCAAGTTTTTCACAAGATTGAAATATTCATTTCGTCCGACCTATTTGGGAATTCTGTATCGTTTCGAAAGTCTGCCGCAAAGTTGGAATTTCGTGAGTCAGGAGATATTCTAATTCGGTTGACGATATCGGCGAATGGCCGCAACGAAGGCGACGACGGTGGGAACAGGGACACAACGCGTTGTTTCCATTACGAGTACTCGGACGCGTCGCACGACGGAAATGCAAATGATCGCGCGCGCAGCCGGACACGCGAATGCAAATACAAACAGATAGCGCGCGGCTGGGCGAGCGGCGAGGCGGGGGTGGGAATCGAGGACGATCGCCGACGCCCCCGTGGTGAGCCCAGGACGACATCGTTCGGCTAGTTGCCGGGCTGGATGTGTGACCCAGTGACCGCAGTGCGCCGGCTGACGGGATACGGGAGAACGTGCGAAAAAGGCGATAACGATGTTCCTCCCTTTTTTCGGAGGGATTGCGCGCGCGCGCGCGCTTGTCCCCATTTCGTTCGTGCGCGCGCTTTAATCCGTTTTATTTGTTAAAAAATTCCAGCCGGGACTTTGGTCCCGCGAGTTGGCGTTATTCTCGAACGTGCGCGCTCGCTGTTTGCATCCGATTTCATTTCTAGAGGTATATATCGTGAATTTCTAGAGAGCGCACCGCGTCGGGGAGTTATGCGCGCGGCGAGCTCGCGTATAGACGTAGAAAGCGATCGAATGTAATCGCGTAACGCGACCTTTGTTACCGTGTAACAGAATCGATACGAGCAAATTGAACGATTAGCGAGAACAAACACGCACTCCTCTCTCTCTCTCTCTCTCTCTCTCTCTCTCTCTCTCGCTCGTTCCTTAACGGCTTTTTTTCTCTGCGACGCGTAATGAATACTTTTGTCTTCGCAGAGTGCTTACAATAGCGCGAATTGCATTAAGCGTGTGTGTAATGTAATCTGATTGATTAAAATGTCGAGAGGTGGAACACTAACCGGCACAATAGCCTGAACTTTTACTGAGCTTTAGGGTCACCTGAATCTATCGATCACGCGTATCGTGACTGTTGACTGTTCAAGGTAATAAAGCAACGATATATCTCAAATGTTACCTTTTCTTTATATAGCTTTGAACTGGTTCTACAGCTTTAAACTGATTGTTTATTTTATTGTATCAACTTCTGCAGCTCTGAATTTTATTGTCGACGTTAATTTTTATATTACAAATTCCCCTGTGTTTGTCACATTATTTTATTTCTTGCGTTACAAATGTAGCTTTGACGGGGGCTAGTTGAGATGTCGTTGCTATTTCCTTGAACAGTCAACAGTCATGACGAGTACACAAAGAGAATATAATTTCTGTTTTTCATTCTAATATTTTTTACTGTTACTTTATTTCTGATGGAGCGCGAGGAAATAAACTGTCAGAGAGTAAGGCCTATCGTGCTAAGAAATGTAGCAAAATTATCAATATCAGTGAATTATTGCAGATGTCGATCTGCTTGCAAAATTCCACAGTAAACTGTGCTATAAAATTTTCTCTGTGTGTGTAAACACGATAGTGTGACGGGAAGAGTCGAGTAGCCGGACCTGATAAATGCCGAGACTGTTATGGCGCTTTACGTATACATGTATCGCGAGATGTATGAAATAAAGATTTCGCAACAAATAATCGAAACCGACAATTGAACGCACCAAAACTTTCGTCGGTCGCAAATCGACGACGGGAGGGAGGGCAGTCGGCCGTGGACGAGGGATGTATGCAAAAGTCATTTCGTGTTTCAATAATTTTATGATAATTTATTCAAATGAATCGCGCGCTCGCATATTAATTGATAATCCAAGTGCTAATCGGTTGCAACGGGGACGCAACCGTTCATTTGCTTGCTCTTGTGAGCTCGCTTTTAATTCGTGCGTAGTCAAGCTGATTTACAATGATGCAAAATGTCGATGGTGCATGTTGAAGAGTACTGTATCGATCTTGCTCGAGATTGAATATATTATTTGCGCGGCGTGCACGCGACGATAGTTCACATTTGACGACAATTCCCGTGCAAAGGCAGCACGGCCGGTGAACGATCGGTGATCACTCTTCGAGCGAGTCTTCGATCGGCGCTCGAAATCCCGCGAGTCCCGTGAGCGAGGAATCTCGGTGAGAATAAGGCAACACAACAGTGCGCGCTGCGGATTCCGCATTTACTCCGGACTCCATCGGCCGTAAATAAACCAGGAGCGGTTTCGAGAATTTAATAACCGCGGCGAGACGGCAGGTCCCTTTTCTCCCTCTGGCCTCTTCGCCAATTTCGGATGCAATATTAAACGTCCGCAACGCGCCCCGTAATTGTGTATACGCACAGCGCCTATCGCGCAAATACGTATTCCGTGCGTGCGAGATTACATAATCGAGGAAATTGATTTCGCTCTGCCCACCGAGACCACCCCACGTCGGCCGGATCCGTTGAATTAAAGAGCGGAATGAAATGCGCTCCCACTTCTTTTTCCGAAATAGCAGCTGGGTGTGCCTGACGGCAAAGCGAGGAGTAATAAAAGTAAATTTCGTCGTGTGGACTTTGCGCGCGGAAAACGCGGAAAATGCTTCAACGACGTCCGCGGGAAAACGCGAGAATCGCTTTTTCTATCGTAGCAATCGTGGCGACCGAGAACGTCGCGATTCAACCCGTCGTGTGTATTGAAATGACGTCTCTCAGACTTTTATAAACTAAATGAATATATAAGTATGGAACTCGTTATTATTATTTTTTTTCTTTTAGCAGAACCCTTAAAGGAATTCTACGAGATTATGTCAAGTATTTATAAATTGAATATTTGAACTAGCTTGTTTTTTTTTTAAATATGCTATACCTTGAAAGTTTTAATATTTGTATTTAAAGACTAATGCTGCAATTCTAAGCAGAATCGTAAGTCTCGTAACTTGTTCTCGTCAGAATTTTCGTCAGAAAAATTCGTCAGAACTTATGAGTAGATTTACAAGTTTATGCAATATCATATGTTGTACAATCACTTGTAAATATCGTAAATTACATAAAATCGTAGATATTTATGAGTAAATGTACGACATATGATATATTGCATATGATCTACTGCTATAAATCTACTCATAAGATATATTGCTGTAAATCTACTCATAAATTCTAATGAATTTTACGAGAACAAGTTACAAGACTTACGATTCTGCTTAGAATTGCAGCATAAAACACACAATAAGAATGTCTAGTATTAGGGTCGCGTTTGGGAATTGTTATTTTTATCTTGGAGAGATTATTTCGTGAGAGACCCTTTCGCGATATTTTTCACGAACACACACACACACCGCTTCGCGTTTTTTCGGGAAGAGCTTATCGTTCAAACAGGCACTTCAGCGCACAACGGCACTGAACAACTTAGTGACGTCGTCGATCTATCGATGTAATCCTTCGCGTTAGTATCCGATCGTGTGCACGCTGAAAAGGATGTACAGAGGATCGAGGCGATTGCCAGAAAAAAGTCCGGGCGCAAAAGAAGCGGCAAAAAGTCGCGGCGGCCACATTTGTTACGATTACCTGATGGTGTTATCGGCAGGATGAGCACTGTCGCTCGGTGTAACCGTATCGCCGCGCCCCGAACGTCATTTCGACGGATATAAACGAGGGTAGATTTTATCCCTTGTATTCTACGTTTATATACATACACACATACGCGCACAGGCACGTGCCGACGCGTCGAATACAACACGTTTCACAACGAGCTTCTCGGCTCCGCGGATAATAAAACGAACGGACAATCGGCGAGCGAAAAAAGCCACGAAGAAGAGAGAGAGAGAGAGAAGAGCAACTCGTGCCGAGTTGATAAGAAATCCGATAAGACGGTACCGCGAGAACGAGAAATATAAAGGTAGCTGCTGCCAGCGTGAATCACGCGATCGTTAACACCTTGAACTCCGTGCCAATCCTTGCTACTACTCTCGCTTGGCGCCCACTCGGATTTTAATAATATTTTAATCGCTTCTTGGATAATCGCGTTTCGTCAAACTTCGGAGATATTGGATATCGGAAAATAAGAGATGGGAGAAGCACCAAAAGATCAGCGAAAGAGGATCGGCGCAGGGATTGCACGTTCTACATTATTATGTATAAAATTCTCCCCTCCTACAAATTCCTTCCTCATACTTCACGGGAGTCGGAATTTTTTCGAAAACTGTCGAGACGGCGAAGTATCGTAGCGAATTCGGACGCTTGCACTAGTGCAAGCACCGAGTGCCCGCTGAGACCTGTTCACAGGCTGTTCTTGTATTTAAGGGATTATCTTGAATACATGTTCAAGAGCTTCTTAGCCAACACGATTGCTGTACAGATCATTTTACTTACTAAGAAGGTGTATTTAAAACAAGAACTGTGTTAGATACAAGAACTGTGAACAAGCCTCAGTGGGCGTTCGGTGCGCGCTAGGACGAGCGGCCGAATTCGCTATTAGTTTCACCACCGTCATGGGACCTCACGTCGAACGTATCCGTCCGTGATAACCGCGCGAATGACAACGGTTGCGCATAGAGACTACGAAATTCCCAGCCGGTCGATGAGACGCCGACGCTGTCTCTGTTCTCGCGAATAGTTAATTAGTACGTATGACGTAACAGGCTGGAGCGCCGATATTCCACAATAAGAATTTCAAGTCGCGGGATAATGCGCGCAAGGCGACTGTGAGTCGGGTGCACTAAAGACTTTTAAATCAAAATCTGGCCATAACTACAATTTTGTCAAAATCCTGTAAAAGAGAAAGGGACATATTTTTAATTTCTCTCTTTGTCTGTCTCTCCTTAACCTAATTTAATCTGCTAGGATAGGAGTACTGTGATTGGATACTGTATGATTTGGCAAAACAGCGGATCAATCAAAACTGGCTGTCTTATAGCCAGACTGATTCAAGGGTCTCTAGGGCGCATCAAGTTGGAGCGCCATATCGATAGCGCCGCGCACGTTCATCGTCGTATCGAAAATTCCGCGGGTCGGAGGCGAAGGGTTGAAATATCCCTCTCTTTCGTCAGCGAGCGGGATCATTGAACCGCGCACGTGGCTGTTCACGAGCCGACGGTCGCGTCTTCGCGGCGAGTCTCCGGACGCGTGAAGAGCAGGCGTGGGCGAGAGCAAACGGCCAAGGGAAAATTGAAAGTCTACGAGGGGGATGAAGATATTCGGCGGACGAGTCCGGAATCGCCGTTATTAACGAGCGAACGAGCGCCCCGACGACCGTTAGAATATTGAGGCAGTTTCATCGCGAGATGAAGCGACGCAGAAGCGACCAACTATTGCCGGCTGATTGGTTCGCCGATGTAAAACGAAGAGAAAAAGAGAGAGAGAGAAAGAGAGAGAGAGAGAAAACAAGTGGGAGGAGGGAAGAGAGAAAAAAGAAAGTAACCATCGAAGTCGTAAATTACCGCCAGCAATTCCTTGATTCGATTGGGAACGTGGAATATCCCGGAGTCTTCTTCCTCGAACGTGACCAGAGGGCTGCTTCTGGTACTCCAAGAGAAACGCGAGCGCGTCTACGATCTCGTGATCGTGGAGACTAATGATCACGAGTTAACTTGAACAATTCGCTTATCGAATTAGTGCACGGGGAGGAGAGGGATTGGCAAGTACTGCCGCCGCTCAGGCTGAGCCTCAGGCTCACTCGAGAAGAAAAAAAGAAACAAATACATTGTTGTTAGTCCACGTTTTGCTCGTTGTCTCACGGTGTCCCGTGTACTGCGCGCGTTGAAACGCGTTGGCTGGATTGCCTTGTAATGCAGAGTGTCGGAAATCTTCGTAAATTAGGGAAACATTAGGGAACGCGCTGTGATGTTGCTTTACCGTCGGTGCCAGCTGCGTATGTAAATGCAAAGCGCCTGGTGCACGCGCGTGGTTAACGTTAACGCGCACGAAAATTCCGGCACTGGTGTACGAGTTTAGAGCGCTCCCGCGTGGGCGCGCAAATGTAAGGCAGCGTTTCCCGAGGAAAAACGGCGCATTTTTCCAGCTCTTTCGCAGACGCAGAAAGCCCACACGAAATGACGATGTATTTTTAGCGAAATAAATTAATAGTTCGTGCTCGTACGATATCAATTTTGCACGACACATGCAACAGTGCATGTGCATGCGGGAAGCAAAACGGCAATATGTTACGTGCGTTTCGTGTGAACGTATTTTATTGAAATGTCCACTGTACGGCGCGCGCAAGTGGGAAAGCACTGTGTGTCTTTCTAAAAAGGGTCTTAGCACAAAGTCAATCTTTCAAGGAAGAACGCCACCTCCTTTCTACCCGAGCACCAGGCGTCATCGAAGTTTCATGGGCAAGACGCGCGGCGACGCAAAGTGCCGGCCGTTTTAATAAAATACGAAGCGATCGATTACCGCGACGCAGTCTTTGCCTACCGACGCGCACTTCCAGTGTCGCATTTAATCCAGCAATTTCGCCGGTAAAATTTCGCGGAATGAGAAGTATAGCGCTCGATTAATCATGCCTCCGGAGTAATCCGCGCCAATTATGAAACGGCAATTAACCGCTTTGTCTCGGTCCACCTGATCTACGGACCTGCGGATTTTATATCGAGGGGCTTCCACCCACTAATCTAAAATTCGATACGCCGCGGATTTCCGATAACGTGATTTATTCTGAAACAATCCGCGAAACAAACGTGGCGGCCGAAATCGAGTGCTCGCGTTCTTGAGCGCTGTAATTGCAGCGGAAAATTCACTCTGTATGAGTGAAAAGAATCAACTCGAGCGACTCGGCTGTCACTCTGCTTTTCATACGAAACTTCACTCCAAGTAATTTAGAAATTATTTATCCCATCATTGCGGCGCGATCGACTAACAGCCAGATATGAATTATCATCGTCGAGTTCGTTGAATGACATATTACACGATTAAACGGTATCGGTGCCGGCAGCTGCGACACGGGGTGCGTTCTTTCGAGATCCAACTTAGCACTTCGGAAATGATGGTCTTAAGCAGATTCCCAGTGGGAAATAAATTCTCCCGCGACCCTCCCGCATTGCGACCCCTACACGCCCGTATACACGCTCCATGGAGCCCCATAATTCTATATTCCGGGTCGTACCCGCGATTGCGCTCGTGAAAAGCCGCGCGCGTGTCATCGATCGCCTGACAAAGAAAATCTCATAGTCGCCGTCGTTGTGACGACTGTGGTGTGTCGCGCGAAGATAACCATAGATATACCTCCGAGTTCTCCTTTTAGGGTGAAATATCTCAATTCGTGTAACGAAATGGTGACCGTCGTCGAAAACTCGACCACCATAAACGATATCTTTGTTACCACGACCACAAGTATTCGCCTGAACATCCGCCTGCGTTAAAACTCGGTCGAGATGCCTGAGAACGATTGCCTGAATAGAGAAACCCGCGAACAACAGGAATTCTTCTGCGCCCGCAACCGAGTTTTCGTCCGTGGTCTCTCAGATAATAGAAATTCCGGTATACGAAAGAAGCGAGTGTTTTTTTCTTCTTTTTTTCTTTTTATATACAATTATATCTTCCTGGAGCGCTCGTGCGCGGGTAGGTATATTAATTATAATTGAACCGCATATCGAAGTATCAATTATTAACGCGATATTATTCGGAACCGCAGTCGTTATGCATTTGCGTGCGCGTTAATTATGATTATAGTATATATTGAGAGTCATTAAATGTCAACGCGCGGATATCGCGCACCCCCGGGCGATTTTTCCGAGTGACACTGACGGCCGAATAAAGCGATTATTTCATCGTCATTCCTTTTTTTAGGATCCCCTCTCTATTTTCCCTCTTTTTCTCTCCAGAACCTCGCATCATGAAAACAGAGCATGATAGCGGCGCAGACCCGGGTGCGTCGGGTGAGGGACAGGAGAGGGATGGGGATGGCAAGAGACGAGGGTTCTCAGGCTATCGAGGCTTTGCTCGCGCGGATCTCGAGAGGGATGGCGAAATAAGATGAAAATCCTCGCGCGGGCTGAAATCTCCTCGGGATTTTTTTAAAGCTATCCATTTGCCGGAGCACGAGCACGCGCACGTCCCATTGGTTGCATTGTGCGCATCAACGCATCGGCTTGACGACGCGCGCAGTCAAGAAAACGGGTTAACGACTTCTAATAAACCGTAAACCGTCGCCGCCACCCGCGGCGGCGTCTTCCACCGCAGCTCTCGCGTCTTGCGCGATATGGTTTGAATATGCAAGCCGTGTTCTCGCACAGACGGAATAAATAAATAAATATCCAAGAAAAGGGGAAAGAGAGAAGGCGGGGGAGGAAGGAGAACTTCGCCTTCTTCAAGTCGCCGACTACGATTTGCATCCGGTAGGCTCGCCGCGCGAATCGCCCGTTTACGCGTTGTTACTTTTACGCTTAATTGAGGAGGAGAGTTCCGACGGCATCGTCGATGGAATGGCAATTATCGTCAAGTCCTTTTCAGACTCCAGGCTGGCGCCGGCAAGTTCTGCAATCCCGCGCGACGTCATTTGCGCTCTCGGCGCGTCCCGGCATCGATACGCGCGCGAGCGATATTCCCATTCATTCGCGGCAAAGGATTTTTCTTTCTTTTTTTTGTTTATCAAAACTCGCGCTTTCCCACTTTTCTCGTGGCTTTCGGAAAATCCAAGAAAAACATTTCGTTTTCTCGCGGATTACAGCACGCCACAGACGGCGTTGCCCACGTCGGTTTCCACTCTGCCTTTACCGCGAGAAACCTCCACCTACGTTTCTTTTTATTATTTTTTTTTTGTTTACTGTCGCGCGACGTTAACTCGAGACGGCTGGTCTTCTCTTGCGGAATTCTAGAGACTCGATCATCCTCGTTCACGTCGGGCTGAATCGTGCGGTGGTTATTCCGGTTAAGACCGAACGCGACTGATACACCGTTCGCGATTTCGCTCTGCCGTCATGGTGAGACCTAGATAAGTTCCTTTTGCTGAATAAGGTTTGTACCGCGAACGTATCGAGAATAAATTGGAGCACCTGTCTTGGGGGCAATCGGAAGAATCTCGGTCAGATTAACCGCCTGGTTAAATTTTATTGATTACGGTTACCCTTATTACCGGTCGAGTTGAAGCGAAGCCGAAGAAGCCTTGACCAACTTCTCGCATTGTGAACGTGTGGTTAAGTAATAATATAAAAAAAATGTTTTAACACGACACGACGGAATCACACCGATAATATTAAGCGCCGTTTTCTTCACATTTCTCTTCGTAATTTCGAGGTAAACTATTGCAGGTCAATTATAGCAGAATGTCGATCTATTTCTAGGTTTCAAAGTTCGATGGTAATTTTTACCACAAAATACTATCCGCGTAAATCTTCTGATGTGATACTCGAAGGTGTGTTGTTTGACAGATACGACTTCGGGACGCTGCACTCCGATGTAATCTCGATGACTTATTAATCGCGCTAATGAGCACTTTTGTGGCGATCCATCGCGATTTTAAAGTTCACGTTCGTCGCGGACGAGCTTATTGTCAATTTAGGTTTCCATTAACGTTAAATGATGCCGGCGCGAACAAGTGATACGCATGATGCCGAGCGGTTAAAGTGCAACGACACGTTCGTGTTCGCGCGTTTCCGACGCGAATTTGAGGCATCAAGGACGCGCGCGCAAAGCTGACGAGCGAAATAATGCGAGGGACCAGTCTCATCGCATTAAATTGCGGCTGTAACCGACGACGAACTTTACGGAGGTCAGACGACGACGAGAGCGGGTGTGTGTTAACGCGAAGCTGTCTTGTAAACTAACCCGTTCCGGTGATGCTAAGTCCGTTACGATCTCGTTATTGCGTTTATACCGGCGAATGTGTGGCCGTAAACACACGCTCGTAAGACGGCCCCGTGAAAAATGAAACTCTAATGGTTTGACCCGGGCGCAATTACGTCACCGTTTCACAGGAGAGAACGATTTATACGAGCGCGCGTGTAATTAAATGAACTTGATGGCCGTTGGACAATGTGAACCCATGAACGAGCCTTTTGATCGAACGATATACTAAGAAATAAATCCACGATCCGATAAAAAATTAACGGATATTCCGTCCAAGCAATGTATCCGACCGTTTTTAGAGCCAAGTTTCCTTCCGATCAAGTCGACCGAATAGAGGAGATCAGGTCTAGATGGCTTTAAAAGTATGTTGTTCATGCGTTTTTTTGTATTTGTCTTGAGAGGAACAAGTAAATACAAAATTGCGAAATGATCCTTTTAAAACATGGGTATTTTTTTCTGACTTTTATTAAAGTTGGGATAATATTATAGTTAAAAAATATTATAAATTAATTTGGTAGCAACAATGTAAATTTTTGAGTCTCTCAAAATTTTGTATTAATATTCTCTGTCATGAATGTAAATAAAGTCAAGCGACGTGTTGTTAGCTGGAGTGAAGTTTCTTGCAAGTGTATAATATACTGTTCCGGATATAATAAAAGCAATTTTCATTCATCAAATGATTGAAGTCGGGCATATAGACGGACGAGATAAAGTTGGCCTATAATTAAGAGCCGGCAGAAGGGCTGTGGAGACCTCTCACGGAAATTCCGGAACTACTAATCAAGATACACATTTTATATGTGGCCTTCTTTACCCTACGCTACTGGACGATTGATCCCAAGGCAAGATGGTCACTGTATATTTATATTTTGGTTATTAGAAAATAAAATATATGATTAAAATCGTAATTAACATAAAATTAAAAAAGCTATCATGTTCCTAACAATTGTTCCTAAAAAATAATTCGAAATTCTGAAATATGGGACATCTAGCCCCGGTCTCTTCTGTCCGTATATCCGTTCGTTAATTTCTGATTGGATCGTAGACTCTTCCTCTCGGTGTATTTAATCGAACTGTTCGCGCCTTTTCTCCGTTTTACAACTCGACATTGTCGAAGGAAAAGAAGGAGAGAGAAAAATCGCGTCTATCGGGGTAAAAGCCGGTTAATAAAGTTACTTCCAAATCGCGTCCACTAACACACGCGAGATCAAAGCACGCGTGCGCGCATAAGGTACGCGGGTGCAGGGGCAATTTCGCCTGTGTGGCAACGGACGATCTCCCTCGTGCGAAATCCGCAACAATGGCATGGTCGGATCGGTAAACGACGTAAAGAGGAGAGACCACCGCGACAAGCGCGAACGGGGCGGCCAGGGAGAGACAAAGAGGCGCAGAAGAGGGGATCTTGATTCTAGGGCGTCACTATGGCGACTTCTAAACGCAAACCCCGCGCAGAGCATCTCGAGGCCTTCGCAACCACCGGCAACCGCCACCCTCGGCAGCCTCCGAGGCTACACAATGTACCAGCGACTACCATTCCCAATTCCGACGTTCTACTCGGCAAGACTCACGACGACGACGATTTCGACTCACGACTGACGTAACAACGTTTTGCGTCTCTCCCTCCCTCTTTCTCTTGTTGTCACCTAGTTTAATCTGCCAGGTTTCAATAGGACACGGCTCTATTCCGCGCCGCGCCGCGCCGCTCGTTACGCCCATCCCGTTTCTCGCTCCCTTTTTGTTGACCCCCTCCCTCCCCCCGCCCTCCTTCGTCCGACGAGTCGCTTTTTTCCAACTCTGCGCAATCGCTTTTATCGCGGCCAATATCGAATTTCCTCCAGCGGGTCCCACCTCTCACGTCCATCGGGATAACTCTATTTTTTCAGTTCGCTCTTCTCCTTCACCCTTCGACTTTTCCTGCTGCGTCCTCCGCTCGCCCACGGTATTCGAAAGCCGCTCCTCCCGTTGTCGCGGATATTTCGCGCGAGCGCGAAGTGACGGCGTCCGGATATATGAGCCTTTTGGGATTCACTGCGCCGTGAAGGCAGGAATTGTGGTGTTCTCTGTTGCTGTGCAGTTGTTGTTGTTGTTGTCGTCATTGTCGCGAAAGCAGTATCGCTACCGCTTTCATTACGATACGCGTATCGCGCGACGATCTGCCACGCTCGACTATGTCGCCGGAACGGTACATTATGTCCGTGCCCGTGACTCCGGCTCGGAAACAACGAGTACGCGATCCACCTTGTCACCCAATTTAATCTCCACCCACTCCTAGAGAGACTCTCCTCGGTCACGCTTTGTTCGCCGTGCTCTTGATGTGGTCTCTCCTGCACCGCATCGCGCCTCGACCCTTTGTCGCCGTCAATGGAAGAACTACTCTACCGTTCAGTCCCGTTGTGAATTCTCTCTTACCGGACGTCGGACAAATATTCTCACCCGGTAGCTGTTGACGCGCGAGACTTTGTCGCAGGCTAATGCCTCGTTCGCGCGTAAATAACATCCCGACAAAGGAAGGCGCAGACAAGAAGTCTTTGCCACCTTCTGAAGGTGCAGCGATGAACGGAATGTCGACAATAAGACTCGCCGATGCACGATGACTAATGATTGGTGTTCGATTGTATGAATACAAGATTTATTTTTCTGTTAAATATTTGTAGGAATTTTTTGTATTAAAAGGAGAATACGACATCTCTCCTTGTTAAATGCCAGAGAAAATATTGAGTTGATGTTCATTTTATTCGTCATTTTATATATGAAGATGGTTAGACTTCGAAATTGGATAATTTTGTTTTTTACACACAAAGAAATGACTAGTAATATCAGCTAAATCTTAGTGACTAAAAGATTAATCGTTGCTGTTCTTATTAAGAGTTGATCATGACAGAAAAAGTCAGATAGGAATTAATTAGCCTGAAATTAAAAGCGCGCATTCGTTCGAGTAGCTTAGAGAAAAGGTGATAGTAACAATTTTTTAATATCATAAAGAGAGATGCTATTTTTAAATATCATAAAGGGAGAGACTATTTCTAAATATCATATCATAGAAAATGCCGAATATCATAACGTGCCGAAAATGCGTGCTAAAAAGATTGCTTTTTGTTTCGTATCGCTACGTCTATTAATTCCAAAGTTATAGCTGTTTAAAATCGTGAGATCGACATCAGATTTTGACCCGGCTTTCGCATCACTGATATGCACTTGCTCTCCCTCCCTCCATCTCTCTCTCTCTCTCTCTCTCTCTCTCTCTCTCTCTCTCTCTCTCTCTCTCTTCTAAAGTGCATTGAACGACCGCATGGCTGCAGCGACCACGTGGTCGGAGCGCGCATACCGTCACATAAGCACGAGATATCTATGTGTAGACAAACAAATGCGCTGACCTGCCGCAACAGTGTTGACTAATCGAGAACAGATCGATATAAATGTCAATAAATCCACTTGTAGACGTCGTAGCGTCGTGAAACAAAAACCATTAGAAAGAGGAAATTACCGCACTTCCAATGGACGTGAAATCGTCCTTTGAAGAAGAATGAAGAACAAGCACACGAAGAGAATATTACAGTTTTGTTTCATATAAATTCTTTTCAATCTTATTATGATCTTAGTAGTCCAGAAATAAACTGTCAGTAAAATCTATCTTGCTAAGGGACATGAAAAATTTCGCTAAAAATATAACACAAATATTCTAAACAGCACATTTTATACAGTTCCTAAAATACAAGTAGGAAATATGAAATAAAAAGATATATAATGAGTTACTGCAGAATGTCGATCTATTACTCGGTTACAAAATCGTATAACAATTTTCAATATGAAGTCCTCTTCGTGCTCTCATATGGAGTCAGAATCCTCCCACACACAAAAAGGGAGAAGAGCCCACGGAAAAGCAAACTAAATTCCGCGGCCCGGCGACACTTAAAAGACTCACACACACACACCCACACACACATGTATAAAGTATTAACACACAAATAAATGTCTGTATAAAAAGGGTACAACGAGTCACATTTAATATATCACGCCTTCCCCGTGAGCGAAAAGATCACAATAAAAATAACACATACCTCCAAAATCTACAAAATTATTGGTTTCAATAATTTTTTATTCGAATTCTAACTAAATATTAACTTTGCCGAAAAATAGCGAGAGATAAAAATTGTTTGTTTTCTTCTCGTAGAGCTCTGAGAATTTTTCCGCAATTTTTTAATTAACTTTTTAGAATTTCAAGAAAATGCAAGGAAATGCAGTATTAAAAAGTTAATTAAAAAATTCTGAAAAAAATCGCAGAGCTCTATGAGAAGAAAATAGACAATTTTTATCTTTTGCTATTTTTCGGTAAAGTTAATATAATTCGAGTAAAAAATTATTGAAATCAATAATTTTATAGATATTTCCGTAAATATCTTAGTTTTCGAAATATTCGACTGGATAAATTAAAATAGTCCACTCCGTATATCGAATATGAAGTATTAATCGGTAGATTTTATTAATTTCATATTGAATCTCATCTGCCTGTGCTACTTCTTCATGTATCCTGATATATCAACCTGACGTACACTAACCTCAACTCCTCCGCCACAGCCTACACACGTAAACAGAACGAGAAAAACTGGTCAGACCGAGATTGGGCCCGACGAAGTCGCACCAGTCGCGAGTGAAGGAAACGGATCAGTGCAACTCTCGGGCTCTCGCGAATTTCCCTGGCACAATGCAGCTACTGTGCGCGCCGGGTTTACGCGAGTGTACGAAGTCGGTCTATTCCGCGTCGTCTGGTTCAACGATACACCACAACGTTATGAGAGCGCGGTCGCGTTCGCCTACAGGAGAGAGAACGTTCATACTCGCGGCGTCGCGGAATTGGATTCTGAGAAGCGACAGACTAGTTTTCAAAGAGACGTTTTATGCGAAGTCCATGCCGCTCGACCGATGGCTCCATCCATCATTCCTCGATTATCACGCCGCACTTTCCGCACGTAGGGATTTCGCCAAAGGACGGGGCACAGCGATCGCGGCTATACAATCTTCGGGATTTAGCAGAAAAGTTACGAGCGAGTTGAAGGGACAGCCTGACTCGGCCCGACCCTTCGATTTGGCCCTTATCGTTACCAGCACGCTTTAATCCACGACTATGCTGGCGGGTCCCCGATTCGCTGTTTCGGTCTTTCGTTATGAGTACGCGCCACCGCACCCTATTTCTTTATCCTCGCTTCCTAACGGCTGAGAGGAACATTTCCGGGTGCTACCCTCCGCTCCGGGTAGCGGCATAACTGCTGATCTGTAAGTCGGTTACCAACTCGACCGTGACCGCGATTAGAGTCGTGGTGGCCGACGATCTAATGGATTGCGGCTGACAGACGGCGGGGGAAATAAGCAACGGCGGCAAGAACGAAATAGATTACGCAACCACTCGCGTAACTTCGGGTATTAGAGAAACTTGAGATAAGCCTAATATTCACCAGCTTCCTCTTCCTGTTTCTTTTAAACGTATCTCTGTTGCCTGCACGGAGGGAGAATATTATAGTAAAGATTACTGTAGAATTTTGTATCCGACGAGATTGACGTTCCGCAGTAATTTACTGTCCTTTCATTTTATATGTCCTATTTATATTTTAGAAACCGAAATGTGTTATTAAAACATTTGCTACGTTTCTCGTAAAATCCGCTATGTTCCCGACAAAATTTAGTAAGATACACCTTACTGACACTTCATTCCTGGACCACCGAAAATATAGTAGAATTAGAAAGAATTTATATGAAAAAAGAAAAACTATATTATATTCTCTCCGCGCGTGTATCATTGTCTTCAGCGTAGTTGAAAATAATGCAGACGCGCAGGACCGCGTTATTTTTTAATTAACACGTGAGAGAGAACAGGTACAGACTAAATGCGCTACGCCAAGATCACAATTTGTCTGTATTACACAGACGCCGTTCCATTCAATGTCTTTTTTCTGCAAAAATGAATGGTAATATTTTTTAATTTGTTTCGGTTTTTTACTGAGCTCTCTTGGAGGGATACATGTGCGGCCGCATTGTGCAACAAATAAAATCTCCCGCTACACGAACGTCCTCGACGAAACGGCTTGTCTTCGATAATGTTGATTAATGTGTACTTCTAGCGTATTATTATTTATAAGTACGAAAGAGCCGCGAAATACGGCGGGGACCGCGCACGGAGGCCTCCCCGTACGCGCCGCAACTATTTACCGACATGCGAGCGGATAAACTATCTTCATCGTCGTCCTATATCTGCCAACAATCCAGCCGAGCTCTGTCACGCGAGGCGGCGTTTCGCATGCAAAACCGACGGACGAAATAGCCGAGAGAGAGAGAGAGAGAGAGAGAGAGAGAGAGAGAG
>NW_022639503.1:643304-685645 GCF_010583005.1 Odontomachus brunneus | reverse complement strand
GAGAGAGAGAGAGAGAGAGAGAGAGAGAGAGAGAGAGAGAGAGGAGCAGTTCGAACTCTGACCTCGCCGCTCGCTCTCTGTGGTGGACTCGACTCGTTATGTACCCGACCGAACGAGGCTCCGTTTTTACGAAAACGATTGAACTGCCTCACGAGGCATACTATGTATGCACGTATACGTACACGTATCTATGTGTATATGTGCACATATGTGTGCGTAACTGTATATCGTCCCGAGAATTGGTTTTATCGATGCAGCGGAAAGTGGAACGACACTTCCTAGTTTCAACCGACCGTGGGAGATAGGACTCGAGATGCCGTTTGCAGCCCGATTGTGCAAATCTTCGAGGCTGGGCTGGAGAGCAGAGAGGGGTAGGGCGAGGCGGCAGTGAACGGTCGGCACGAACGAAAGGCGAGTCGCTCGGAGCGCGCGATATTAGTGATAAAAGTTTAATAGCTTCTTCGGGCAAATAGATACGCGGCTGGACGCCTTCGACGAGTGCGTTTTGATTATGCCGCGAGTATGTCGGGAATAACAAGAATTTCTGCCCCCATGAAGCGGCACGAGCTGGAGAAATCCGACGTTACGATCGAGCTACTCGTTACGAGCAGAAACTCATTAGCGCGAACAATTGGGCATAATTACAGCAAAATTTACATTTTATTCGGCGACGTATTTTTCTTGGGAAAATATTGCGAGAGAGAGAGAGAGAGAGAGCCTCGGAATGAATGCGGCGCATGAATGATTCACAAAAGAGTCCATTTTTTCTGTTCTCTTTTGTTGAGAGAACTAAATTACTCGTTAATTGCAATATTGCTCTATCGGTATAGATGTGAAACAAAGAAAAAAATTCCGGGATTTTATTAACCGGTTAGCCAGGATTGGCAGAGGAGGGGAAAATGGCATTTTTACATAGAACAGGTAACGATTATTCGAGAGATGTGGCTGTCGCTGGTAAAGGTAAGTGAAAAAAGGACGACTGGCTATCTGAGAAATAACTAACCGTCGTTGGAGAAACCGAGCATAAAAAGATAAAAGATTATCGGTTTCCCTACAGAAGAAAGTAAGGTTTTATAGCGGCGTCGGCAGCGGCAGCGACGCGTTTTTTTTATTCTTATTCCGCGATAGATCTCTGATAATTGGCTGCGCCTTTCTCTCGACTCCGAAACGTGACCCTTGATTTTAAGCATCAAAGCTCGTCAAAAACGTGCTTGAATTTTTAATTGAAGCTCGCTTCGATCGCTGATAGGACACGCAGACGTCCTGAAAGCGCAGCTTTTTATCTCGCGATTCCGTACTTTCCTTATCATATCAACGCGAACCTTTCGAGCGCGTGTCTAAATTAAGCTATTCGAGCCGGATTTAGTCTGAAACGGTAAATATTACGACATTTCGAAGAAATGCTGAGACTTGAGAATTGCGATTTACCAAGTCAAATACAGTCGTGTTTTAAACGTTCTTGAATGCCTAATTGAGAAAAATTTCCTCTAATCATAGAATTAGACTATTGATTACCAAGAAGTTAAAGTAAGTATTCAACCACGAGAAGAAAAAGGAGAGAAAAATCTTATGTAGCCTGCTTGATATTTTGAAAGCGCCTTGTTCCTCAGTCACAATCGTTATCTCGATAGTTGTTACGAGGAAATATCGGCGCTCAAAAGTGCTCAAAGAATCTAGGGGGAAGTTACGGAATACCCTGCGCGCATAGTAATCGCGGAGCACGGGAAAAAATGCGGCGGCTTCGCCAAGGGAAAAGGGCCAGAAGGAAAACAAACGACCAAAAGAGGAAAAGAAGGAGAGAGGGTGCGATTCTTTTGTGCACCTTGCTACTTTGCCGGTTTTTCCTCAGACATAGCAGGGGCATTTCCAAGAGTCAATGAGCCGCGAGCGGGCCGACGTGTCGATCGCGCGCGATCCTCACAGATCCGCGAAGAAAAACGAGCGCAGGGGGCGAGAGAAGAAGAGAGAGGGGGGAAGAGAGGGAAAGTCGCTCTCTCGCGGCTACTAAAAATACACCGTAGCCGGAGAATATTCGCTCGACGGAGCCAGAGATCGGCCGGATATTTCGCTCCGCCATGGAGATCGAACGTTCCTCGATGCATCTCGGGAACGGCGGGGGTGGCGGTAGGAATACGCGGTCGCCCTGCTTTATTGTCCAACGCGGCGAAGCTGATATATAGCGGAGACAATTCCGCCCTGAGGAAACGTTATTTCTGACCGCAGCGGTTACGGCGCCGCCTTCTTCTTCCTTTTCTCCTATACATATTGTACATACGTACGTCCTTGTCGCGCTCGTTTATCCCTGACCGGCCAGGAAGAGCGCGATAAAAGAGCGACCGGGATGACGGCGCGGATGGGCGCGATAATGGCGCTCATTAAATTCCAAAGAGAGAGAGAGAGAGAGAGAGAGAAAAAGCTCTGGTATAAGAGAATCACTTCCGGTAATCGAATATATCCGCTGCCCCGTGAAAAAGCGGCTAACCCTCGCAGAATTTTCACAGAGAACGGCTTTCTCACGTGAAATCACGGTACTACGGAGAAAGCTGATTTTATACCGCCCGTTTCACTGATAATAAATATATATAAAACTGAGATATAGGAAATTTGATTTTTTGTTCTTCCCCAAGAAATGGTGCCACGTCGAAGGGCCACTGTCCCCTGAGGGACATTGAAAACACTTCCACAAACTTGGGATATATTCGCCAGAAATCACCGTGACAAATGCGTGGGTCGAACCGTGGGAACGAATCAACGGGAGAAAAGCATTTTTGAGTCCAAAGGAACCATCGTGGAACTAAGTAGAAAATCCGGCTAAAGGAAATCAGAAGTATTTCGAAGAAAGGGTCTTAGCTGGTTAGCCGATTATCTTGACAACATGGACTCTCAGGTCTTCGATAAGTAAACAAAGCTGAACGTAATCTATCTAAACGAGCTATTCGAATGATTTGTTCGATAGTTGATAATAAAGCAAAAACACACGCGACAACCCATCAGCGATTTTAATTACTCGCGATCGAATCCTTTTGTGGATGTTAAAATATGAGATGAGTCTCAAGGCTCTGAATTTTTTGCGCAGTCGTCGCGTGAGCGAAATTTAGTACACGCGCACGAGAGCGCGAATAATAATAAAAGAATTTAGAAGACGAACGATGGAAACTAAGTCGCTTGTCTTCGAGATTTTTCCGATTATTAATATCTCGCGCTTTCTAGCGCGCATGTTAAATTCCGCTCGCGTGATGAATACGCGAGCACATATGCATACCGAATACACGTGCAAGTAGCCGGCGAACTGCAAAACGCAAGGTGTCGTTCTATAATTATAGAATCGCGTGTCCACTTGCTCGATAATGTTCTCGTAGGTGTGGATAACGTGATTTCATACGAATAGTAAAAGTGAACACTGTCGTCGCACACATTCCCAACGAAAATTTGCGAGTCTCGAGATATTCATGAGCACTAACATTTCTGGCTCAACATGAAAAACCTTTGATTCTACATCACCGGATAAGGTCGCTCGTGAATTAAAAATATTTGAATGTAAGGAGGTCTCGTCTGAGATACTGAATTTCACAGATATCTGAATATATAAATACATGATTTTCAAAAATTTTATATATATTTCTAAATTTAAATTGAACGTGATTTAAGTAACTTTGATTTAAATCATTTATAAAAATATCTGTATTCAAGGATTCTATATTCTTTGGCTGAGATATCCAATCACAAGTATTTAAATATATATTAATCAACGATTTTTCAAGAATTTCTCGTATATATACATTCTTAAATTTAAATTAAATGTGACTCTTAAATAATTTTGATCTAAATAATTTACAAAAATATCTATGAATTTCCCAGGAGTCTTCGTTCGTTCATTCGTTCGTTCGTTCGTTCGAGAGATACCTAATTTCGAAGACTATTGAATAGAAATTCGCAATTTTCAAGAATTTCTCGCATATATATATATATACATATACACACACACACACACACACACATTTCTAAATTTAATGTTGAGCAAATAACTTTGAGTTTCTTTTCGACTCTTGAGATCGCACACTCAATATATTCCTTGTGGAAAGTCCTGTTTCGTCGAGACGTAAACTGTTTCGTAATTTTAAACGCGGTTGGGCCTGCCTCTTTTATCATCATTAAGTTGTTCTTGCTGTTTTAAACATAATTTCAGTATAATTATTATTTTAACAGCGAGGAAGAAGGGACTGATGATCGAATGATCTGGATCGCTACTGCTAATGAACCGTTTTGAGAAAACCGGAACGGAAGGGCGTCGCGCAGCCAGGGTCGTCGGAACAAAGGGAGGTCGGGATGCATTTTGTACACCGATGACCATGCATACCAAATATACTCAAGTAGGTCAAGAGTATTAAAGACGAGAGATAGGTCGTGTCGCTACCGTTAAAGTGAGAGGTACGATAACATGCTGGTCTGAATGAATTTGTAATGAAGCAAAAAAAGATAAAACGCATAAGATCCATGTGCAAAAAGGCGTAACTTAAATTGGCAAAATACAAAATACGCACGAAATACGGATGAGTACACAAAAGCACTCGTAACGCTCAATATCGCAAAGTGACACGCGTAAAAATAATTACGAAAATTCTTTGATACCGCTAAAGATTCTCTAGACTGCTTATTTAAAAAAGTAAAATGATAATTTATATTCTCAAAAGTTCTGTTCAATCAAATTAGTAATGAAAAGACCGATGAGATTCTATGCACGGATGTTACAGTGCAATGATTTACTGTAATGATCATTTATTATCGCTTTGTAACACCTGTGCACAGGCCCTTTTTTATCGGGATTCTTTTTACAAAGTTAAAAACAACATTTTACCTTTAAAAGTTACGAAAGTCGTCGTTTTTGAGAGGTCTCAGAGACGCGTATACTAATTTTCTCATAAATATTCTTCGATTTTCCGTACATGGAAGGAGCCGACTTTCTCTTTCTTAATTTAGTATGTGCGCGCTTGCAACATACCCCTTCGCAGCTGTTCCTCCCGCATTTGCATGTGTATCATTCGTGCTACGATACACACGCGACCGAGACGGGCACGCCCACGCTGAATTCGGAATTGACGTAAGCGAAATGAAAGGTGTAGGCGGTAGGGGAATAAAGCGAGAAAAATGGTTTGTTAACGACACTGACGGCTCGCTCTTCGTCGCGCTGCCTCGCTTCGCTTTACATTGCGGAACAAATCGCTCAACTGTCATTAATAACGACCGTAACTAGAATTACATCCATCTGTCAAGAACTTGTAAAAGCGTAATGCGCGATTAAATAAACACGTATCTTACTTTCGTCGGACAATGTAATCTTTATCAGGAATAATCCCGATGGAAATAAATTCAACTTTCTATTCACAGCTCCATTCCCTAATTGTTATACTCAGAGGAAAAATATCTAACAGATAAAAAATATTTATTCAGTGAGTACTGTGTAATGACAGATTTATTTACACTGCAAATCCAAGCGTGTTGTTTTTAAACGCGTTTTAAGCGTGTAATTTGGCTGAAGCTTTTTTTGTACGTTTCATAAAGTTTCAAATAACATTTAATATACTTAAGTCGTAATTTAATACGTTTAAACGTAGTAAATGACGTGACTTAAAAAAAACGTGACAGTAAAAAAAATATAAAAAGAAATTCAGCCAAAGTAACATACATACTTGGATTTGCAGTGTATACTGATATAAAATTGTTTTCAAATAAAAAATATACATTCTCTTAATAGCTCTTAGCTTTTCATGAAAGCAATTGTTATATTTAAATGAAAGAATTTAGTCTTAGATAAATATGTTATTAATACTCATCGAATGGATATTTTTTACTTTTTAGATAACTTTCTTCAATGTATGAGCTTTGTTATTATCGCGGATATAAATAAATAAATCGATATCGCATATAATATATATATATATATATATATATATATATATATATATATATATATATATATATATACGTGTAAAATATATAACTAAACTTTAATGAAATCTAAATTTGGAATCTAAATTGTTTGGAGAAATTTCCTGATTGATAGAAATATTCACGCTACATGCTGGCACGTTTATAATCAATTCGCGAACACGTTATTAAATAAATTTACCATGCGCAACCGTTAAATCATTTATGTCATTCGGTCGAAATCGCCTCTATTCATAACTTGTTACGCAGAGTCACTAATAATCTGTTTGCGCGCTACTCTTTTATTCATCGTGTAAACACGGCTTATTCAAACATGAAGACAGTAAATGTTAATCGACAAATAATTCTCGAACCGTTTATCTACAACGCTTCTAGTTCTATTTCGATGCCGCGCCATTCTTTCATATCGATCGAACTTTACGATAACAATCGCGCTTCATCCGGACGATATTCGATACGTTATCAAAATTACCCATACCGACGATGCGGTAACACGAAACAACTTTTGCAAGCGCAACACTCATTTTTCCAGCATCGCGTGATATTCCACAGAAAAAATTTCCTGGAATGTAATTGGTCCGATTTCCCAGACAAATTATGGAATCTGTCTAGAGAGATCTGTTGGGAGATCCATACAGATTCTAATTAGAAGCATAATGTTTCAAAGACGTGATTCTAATTAAAAACGTCGAACATATACGCTTCTCCCTCATTGTTCTCTCCCAAATATTGTTTTTATTTTACGTTACAATTAAGTAAACAATAGAAAACACTTGGAGCATGTGTATAGTACACTCTACAAGTATGAACATTTACAAGAAGTACAGACACTCAAAAGATTCAAAATCTTGTTATTTCTTCTCTTTTTCTTTTCATTCTACAAAATTTAACAGTCAGTATGAAAATAAGATTTCTCCAATTGGATTCTATAAAAGTATATTAATTTTATCCACAAAAACGCGTTTTTATAGCATTTCTATCTCGATTCTAGAAGACCATGTTCACAATTTAAAAATTGGATTGCCAATTAGCGTCTATACAGGGATAACTGTTAACCAGAATTCGACAAAGGCAAATTTGGAAGTTCGGGATTTTGGGGGAAAATCTTGAGAAATCTCTTATGCGGGATTTTGCGTTTTTCGCACGTTAAGTGTGCGCAGTGCGACTAACCGCGATTTACCGTTCGCACTTTGCGGCACACGTCCAGACGACTCTCGGGAGTCCAGTTCAAGGCCGAAATCCCTTGGAGAAACAGCACTGAATATACGTGGACGTACTCGTATGCCGGAGACCGAAGGCGACCCTACGTTAAGCTCCGCGGCTCTGCGGGCCCTTTATTCGTTAAAGCTCGCCGGAGAATTTATAGTCGCACCGTAAACTCTCGAGGAACGAGCATCCTTCCGAAAATTATGAGAAGCACCAAGGATGCCGGTTGGAAACAGACTTATCCGCTCATTTATCCCGCGCAAACGACGAAAACGCGCCACACTGGGCCGCGTCGCGTCACGTCACGTCGCGCGAGCGGAACGGAGGACGCGTCGTTCCCACATCTTCCCTCGCCCGGTTGTCTCCGACGTGGAAGCTGGCTCGCACGTGGCGCAACATCCGCGTTGCACCGTTTTGTTGCTCTTTTGTCGCGCGCTTTCCGTTCTTACGGTTTCCTCTGACGTTATTCTACCCTTCCGCGCGTACACACTGTCTTAAGGTCCATCTACAATGGGATTGGCAGTGAAACGTAAGCAGTAAGCAAATTGACCAGCCACAGTCGATTATTACAAGAATGTAGGTTGGTCAATTTATTTACTGCCAACTCCATTGTATATAGTCCTTTATGGCGCGATTTGTGCTCACAGTATCTACTTTTATGTCGAGTCTCATGCGCGCTCGCATAACTCGTCCGAAGATGCGCCTCGTCAGCGAGAAGATGCGACACGTAGCGTAACCGGGCTTGGCACTTTCCGTTTTTCCCGCCATATCCGCGATCCGGCTAAGTGCATTGCGAGACTCGCATGAGATAACGTCGAGAATTCAATCTCGGCGGGAAATTTCTTCACGCAAACATCGCGGCGATCTTTCATTCCAATGCATTCGCTGCGCGCCTGTCGCGTAATTTCGTGTAACAGAGCGCCATGCGACCTAATTACCTGGGCGATATTAATGCGAACAAACGTTTAGAATACCTCTCTGCGTCTTTACGGCGCGCGTGCCGGCGGCAAGCATAGGTAAATGTAGCGGCAGCCTTGATGAAATTTTGTGCCGGTATTTCCTCGGCGAAACTTTAATTCGGCCGCACGCTTAAGTCACGCCCCGAGTTCCTAATTTAATTCAATCTACGCGCATAAATTTCCATATCCATGTCTCGTATTTTCTTCGCGGAACATTCGGTAACGCCAATCGGCCGCCGTGTCTTCTTTCCCGTTTTTTCTCTCTTTCTCTATAAGAACAATTGTTGCCGACAATAATCGCGCTTATCTCGAATTTCGACGGGAGTCCAGGCATACCGAGATCCGTCGCCGCTGCATCGCGAGGAGAACTCTCGACACGAAAAGCCCTCTCCCTCCCTCCCTTCCACTCCATTTTAGTAGATGCATTCTATTCACGCGCGATTCGGCCGTACGTTTTGCGAGCGGGTTAAAAGCTCGCGGGTTTCCACTCGCCAAGTTTTCGCGGCAAATGCCGCGCTATTCATCGCGCGTAACGCATACGCCGCGTTCTCGTTCATTAAAAACATTTCATTTCTTTTGCGCGGTCGTCTATTATCTCGCTCGTCCGCATCAAGCCATGCCAACTGAATCCGCGATGCGGCAACGTGAGCCGCATCGGGAACAACCAGACGTCGCGAAGGCAAAGCTCAGGCACTCGCGACGGTTGTGCTGCATCGCTTCTCTCACCATCAATGATCTCACATGAGCATTCCGTTATCGTAGAGTACCAGATAGCGTGTTGGGAGAGAAATATCGTCTGCGCGCCCGGCGCGTCAACTTCCTATCTCCACTTTCATCGAATAGTTTTATCAAATCGTCGAAACTAACAAGAGATAGGCAGTCCGCTGAGTTAAAACTCAGTGCGAGACAGTGCTTCTCAATTCGACGTATTTATGACCGTTCGCGTAATATAGGCGACGGAAAGCCCGATGACGAAGCGTCGGAATTTTGGAGGAGCTCCAGAAGCTTTCTTTGTTTTGAAATTACACGAGGAAACTAATAATTCATTTTGATCGCGGGTAATCCTGCCAGACGGTGCATTCCCGGCATGTTTCTCTCGCCATCTTTACGAAAATCCTGTCCACGAAGTACTTTCGATACGTAATGAATTACACGTTGCGTTATTCATACGATGAAAAATGCATTCCCCCGGCTTCCACGACTTGCGCAATCGTATCTGCCGGCAATTCTGACCGGCAAACATGACGGACGCGTTTTGTCAACTCGAATGCACAGGGAATTATGTATGAAGCTCCCTCCGCGAATTATTGCAAACGCTCGCTTGGCAACAACAGCTCGCGTTTTCTGACGACGTACGCTTTACCAAAATATAAGTAACTCAGAAAATGCGTGTATGCTTGGTTGCAGAAGAGTTTGTACACTTCGAACGAAGTTGCAATGCTTCAGCTTGTCACAATTAAGAAACACGCTGATGTATACACGCGGTAACCGGTAATGATCGAAGTACAAGTAACAATAAAGAGTATAACACACAATAAATTTGGAAAAGAGAAATAATCCTAAAGTACATAAAAAAACAAAAATTTGGGTAGATTAATCAAACATCTGGTGAAATATGAATGAACCAAAATTCTGAAATGATCGGAATCCTGTTCGAATTAACAAGATTCTGGTTAACCAAAGAGATTTTAAACAAAATTCTGGTAACTTCAGCGGAATTTCTGGGTTATCCATATTTCACCAGATATTTGGTTAATCCAATTAGATTCTTTTTTTCGTGTATAGAAGAACATTTGAAATAATTTCTATATATCTTATAATGTCAGATAAAGTGACAGAGTGTGCTAAATTCACGTCAGTAGTGGCTTTTAATTGCGACAACTTGAGGCAACTTTATATGATAAAAAATGTGTACATACCGTTTTGTGGCTGAACATACGTTCAAGAGTATTTACCGTTGTAGAACGATTGAAAGATGCACTTGCGTGCGGTCAGCGTATACAATTCTAGTTTGCTTTTGAATGAAATGCCGTTCATTCGCATCACAAATGCGTTATAATAATTGCGACAATGAGATGCACCGATGCCTTCTATTGCGCGACAGAAGAGGGAAAAGAAAGATTATTACGAAAAATACCAATTTTTTCTATTTTTCCGGATGAGTTATTCTTGAGATTTCACGAAAATGCCATTGCACAAGCAAGAATGTTTTATTCGAGAACAATAGAAAGCCGGCACGCGTGATATGTTGTAACAGGCGCGCAGTGAAATCGAAATAGAAAGGTGCGGATCTTTTACTTTTTTTCAGCTATTTAACGGGCATAGCGATATTTTTCGCAGCGACTTCGCCAGCGAGTTAATAATCTCGAAAATCAAGGACGCGCGACTGCCATTGTCGCGATATACGAGAGAGCCGCGCCGTCGCGCTCTCGCATTTTCGCGAGAAAAATTATTACGCACGAGGTAGAAGTTTCATCCCCGGGAAAAACGCGCGAATATTGCTCGAAACTTTTCTCTTTCCCGCGTACAACTAACTGCATTAAGTCTCTCACCTGAGGGTTGCGACGTAACATACGAGGGGGATATCTCGTAGAAAGAGAAGGAGTTAATATATAACTTTTATCGTGCAGACGGCGAGAGGCGCAAGTGAAGTTGACTTCCGCCGCGAAATTCGGTCCAAATTCGTTGTCCGAATTTGAAAACTCGACTCTTAACAATTTAATTATTATATCAGCTTGCACAAATCCGCTTTACTCTCGCACAAAGTGTCGCTCATTTGTACTGCAAACGCGTTACAATAATTACACACGGAGAATAAAGTTTTGTTATATTAATGAAGTTCGCAAACGAACCAACGTGTTTTAGTTTGGAAGGAAACGGAATTTCTGGTTCTTAGAAGCGAATTTATGTTATAAGAACTGTGCACAGAAATTCTGTGTCCTTCAACCAAACGATTTGTTCATTAAAATCAAATTTCACGTTAATACGACCAAATCTTCTGTATGGCAATAAAGTTACAGCAAACAGTCCTTCAGTTACAGCAAACAGAGAAGAAAAATAAAAGATAATTGACCATAATTATACAAGAATAATTTAACTCACAAAAATGTAAATTTGGTGTTTTTATTACAAATGAGTGGTCCATACGTCTTTCTAGTGATAACACGAAAAAATTCAAATTTTACGAACGCCTAAAATTAACTAAAGAATAATTTTTAATTTTCTACTAGCGTCATTTTTTATCAACTTGCGTTTTTTTTATCCATTTCTTTAACGATTAAGCTTGTCAATGAACGTCGTTAAAGAGAAGAAGATTGACTACGCTTGACTTCTTGAACGATTGCGAAGAACCTCAGGGCTACCTATGCTTTTTAAACCAAATTTTTATTTTCATTTTTCTCGAAACGTACTTCATGTAGAGTTGAGTAATTTTTGCATAACTACAGCCGATTATAAAAAATATGTATTTTACGTGTCGGGTAAATTATTCGGGGAAAACGAAAGGGATTTACGAAAATACCGTTGCACGGGAGCAGTCTATTTTCGATACCATTCTATTTCGAGGTTGCGCTTTTTACGTTGCTTTAAGAGAAAATGGAGAATGTAATAAATTTCTTCGAGCTGCCAGCGAGAGACGTTCCCCGAGAAGCCGCGGTCGTGTTACCGCTCAGTATTGCACGCCCGTACGATTGCAGCCGCGCCAGCCGCGATCGATATATTTTTCCCACGATATGTCGAAAGCGCCGGTAAAGGAGAGAGAGCGCGCGCGAGGGAGAGAGAAAAAAGCAATTACCCGATGCCAGAATACTGCTTCCTCGCAAATCGCGGACAGCACCGCGTCAATTGTCTTATCTCTAATGAGATATTGTTTCCTCAATAATAATTGTCAATGATCGCGAACTTCTCGCGAGCTTTACGCCTTTGCTTTTATTCGCGACCGCGATTAAACCGCTCTCGTTCTCGGATAGCCTTTATCACGCGACACTTGGCGTCCAATCGGGAGAAACCGATTGGAAGGAGCATGACCCTAAACTTGACAATGCGTACATTTCTCCAAGATATTTATCTTCGCCGCGTAGACTAATGACTGTCATTTGCGTTCCGGATTGCGATCTCATGCTTTCGAAATCTACGTAAACTCTGTCTTGTAGATCAGTCTCGCGGAAAAATTACGTGAATCTCTCTTCAGTGGTGACTTAAAATTACTGCGCGATCCTCACCAGAGCGGGTTTTCTTTTTCTTTAAATAAATACATTTAGATCTCTTTGCTCCTTATTGCTATTTCCGTGGAAGAGAATTTTTGAAAAACTGAATGCAAATATATCTAATTTGTGTATTGGCTATGAGTTAAAAAAATATAATAAGTTAAAGTAAATCAAAAGAAATTTAATATTTTATTACGGAACTTCCCCGGGGCATACCACTTAAGAGGTTAATGAAAGAAAAAGTAAAAAATTTTCTTTCCCATGTTCATGTGCTCGGTGTTTTATCGGTAATTTTATACCGTAGCGTGATTTTCAAATGCGTTTCCCCAACTTCGCGAAAAAAAGAAGTCCACTAGCTATTAATAACTCGCACTCGCAGCATCATCGCTCGCGTACTATATGTGGAGCAGGTTGAGCAATCGTTCGTCGACGCGTCACGCGTAAAACGTGCGAGCCGGCCGTTAGTTTGACCTAATGACCCGCAATTAACGCGTATACGAGAATCGTAATCAGCGAACGTGGGTGCCGCTCACAGGTGCCATCGTAGCTGCGTTTGCACGAATCGTCGTTGACGTCCGAGCACGGAGCGCATTTACAATCGTCGCGAAGCGCAAGGAAACTCTCGTCGTAATAATAATTATTCTCTCGCGGAATTGCCATCGCGGCCGCGGCGAAGAAAACGCGCAATCGAATTACTGCGTCGAGTCGTAGGTAAACGTCCGTTTCTTTCTTTCTTTGCGAAATTATTTTCGCCCGTGTAACATTTCGCAATCGAGTTTAATCTAATATACATAGTGTCTGAGACGAAGCGTTCCATATCTCGTGAACATGTAGATTAGGATAAACTCAGCACAAAATTTCTATGCCATTTTGCAAACAACCATAATAATAATTAAAATTCGTGTAAAATTTCGAGTTATTAATTATGGCAACATTTACCATCGTGTGCGTGTAGATTAGGTCAAACTGAATAAGAAAACTTTCTACTACTTTACAAATAACCACGTAGATTTTTAATGATTAATTAAAGAATATTAACGCATTATTGCGATCACTCGCCAATCTTCTTTAATTAATAACTGAAAAATCTACGTGGCTGTTTGCAAAATGATAGAGGACTTTTTTGTTCAGTTTAATTTAACCTACATGTACACGCGAAGTATGAGTCGCTTAATGTCAGACACGCTGTACATTCGTAATTAGTAATAATTACTTGCCTTCCCAGCTAATGCGCAGCTTATCGACTCTCTCTCTCTCTCTCTCTCTCTTTCCGCGCGTAAATGTTCGAGAAAAAATAAATAATTGCCTATCTCCATCGGAAGTTACTTATGACTCGACTAAATAATTGCACAGCGTGAATTAATTGGACACATTAATCACAGAATGTGTATACTGCGTGTATATAAAGTTCCTTTACCTTAACTGTACCGCACAATCGTTGTGATGGGTTCCATGCCTGATCCGTCGGTAGGTCCTCCTGCAACGCACAAAAAAGAACCAAATAAAATCTGCCAAAAAATTGATCTCGTTAAGAAGAATATATTCGACTAATTGATAGAGAAAGATGACAAATGAGAGTTGGCATCGTATAATGCTGGTGCTGATATTGTACAAGTACGGGAAGATAATAAACGTCTGTCAAATATTTTTCTAGGCTTGCAACGTGCGCATTGAATCAATTTTCCACCTCAGACCGACCCTTTGTCCCAAATTATTATTATCAATTACCCTCAGTATCCCACATTCCTTAACCACTTTTAATTATTTTATTTTTGATTCTCTGTTCGTGATGTTATTAGTATATATTTAGCGAATAAAGAATATATTCATTTATTTCCCATTAGGGATCGAAAGTGACGTGACGAGCGACCTGTGAGATATGTTTCCCCACATTTGCAGTATTGAAAACCGGACTCACTGAGGAGTAACGGCGGTTTCGATCTCACAGCGCAGCGACCTGCACTCGTGCTAATTTCACACAGCGATTATTCTATTTGGACCAGGCCATCCATACAGGTGCAAGAGGGTTACAAATATGCGCGCGCAAGGAAATAATAATCGGCTGAGAGGAGCGAGAAAGACGCTACCGAAAATAGACACGTTTGGTGAAACTCGCGCGCGTTTGTGTATACACGCGGTACGCGGGAGAAAGCATCTGCTTGCAGTCAGTCACCTATTTCTGTTGGATTCGATGTGCGCGACGCCCAGCAACGACACAGTGTCGGATGTCACATGGGGGTGGTTTGCGTAACCGCGCGCCGACCGTTTTGTTTTTAATCCGCCGAAGCATAAATCATGCTTTCAGCGGCGAGGAAATTGTCGCCCAGAGAGCGAATAACGAACGCACGCACGCATGCACGAGCTCGTGAGTGGCCGCTGTTAAAAGTTCTTCTCTCGTTGACGGAGAAGAGCCTCCTCAAATCGCCGACCGACCGACAGACAGACAGGTCGACAGACCCACCGACCCGGCGGCAATAATGTAATGGGGAAGTTTAATGGCCGTCACTGCGGGCAACGCGCACCGTCGTACGTGCAATAACAATTAGCGACAGAGGGTAACAGATGTTAGCCGCGGGATGAAGGGCCGGCAGACGGGCGGGAGTCGGGCGGGGGTCGCTTTTTGTTCTCCACGACGATGGGACATTTTGCAAGGGCTCCATTTGTCGGCTCGTTAAATGCGCGCGTTATAACGCGACGAATTGCACTCGCATCTCGATGTAATGTAATGCGAGTGCGCGATGAACGATGAATGCGAGCGTCCACGATCCGTATTTATTTCTTGCGGTCACGCGCGCACGGACTGGCGCAACTGATCTGAGGACCATTTTGTGCGATATCATTGTTATTAGTATTATATGCATTTCCTTTTTAATAAGGATATTGCGCCAGCGGTATTTCGCAGTTGTTCCGTAATTGAGAATTACAGCGGTCGTTTATCGCAGTAAACAACGCCAAAAATAGAAATGTCTAGCGTAAATACAAAATTTCAGTGTCGACGACAACAACGACATTAAGACTCTTGGCTCCTCGCTGCGAAACTATCGACTGATAACGTCAGAAGCGAGAAAACGTGTGCTTGAAATTCTTACAAAATATGCGGAATTTAAAAGATATGTCTGTAAAGTGGCTCTTGAGTTTGATTGAACACATTTGTAAAATATTTCTAAGACTTTCTTTTTACAGTCCTATAACAGTCGATAAATAATCGTAAAATTAACGTAACGTGCAACCTTTTTCTTCGACCTGTTTTTTCTGATTTTGTTGCGTTAATTTACTAATTGTTAAGAATGAATTTGAAAGAGAGAAGAGTTTTCGAAATATTTGACAAATGTGCTCACGATCGATCACTAGTGTCGTTTTGTGGGTAATCTTTTATTTCGATGTATTTTCCGCAAGAATTTCGGGCATATACGTTTTCTCGCTTTTGACGTCATTGATCAAGATGACTGCGGCGAGGACACAGAAGCCTTAAACAAAAAGAAAGATGCCGTCTCTCTTAAAAATGAGTATTTTGTATATTGTCGGTATTAATTTCAGAGCGCGCCACCAGGAAACGCTATCGAAGGCTGCGAGAGCGATTACGCGCGACAATCAAGCAAATATTAGCCAAGCACACGCTGCACCCACGAAACAATTAAGTTCCACGCAAAACTGGGTGTGGTAAGACACGTTGCGTTGCGTACAACGGATGGCGATTCAATGGCGCATAATAATAGCGGCGAGAAAAATCAATGACGCGTAATGCGCGTTTACCTTGGTCCCGTCGCGCCGCGTACACCGGATGTTCAACGACTATCACACCATTCCATTTCATCTGTCAACTTCGCGACCGGTCTTTCTTTAATGAAACTATCAGAGCGCCGGTGTATTTCATATTATGAAAGTGATTCAGCGGAGAAAGGTTGCAGCAAAGTGAACTTCGTATAAATAACGAGATCCGATTAGGGTGAGTTTCGAGGTAACGCTGCTTAATGGAATTTTTAATCCAAAGTTTGTCGCGAGAATATTTAATGCCGCATAAAAAGATTACCCAATCGCTGCAACTTCGTCAAGAAAGTCTATTCCAAATTGACCAAAGTGTTCGTAAACGAGAAAAGTGGCTGTGATAATACTTTACGCAGAAATTTCACACGGAGGGAATTTTACAATAAAAATTACTATAGAATTCTGTAACCGAAAAATAGATCGACATTTTTCGCAGTAATAAACTATCATTTCGTTTCATATGTGCTACTTATATTTTAGGAACTCAAATGTGCTACATTAAAACACCAGAGTCGAAATTTTGGACCTATTTTAAACCTTGAATTCTACAACATAGCAGGAACTAAGATAGCAAAATAGATTTAATTCTAATGATATAATTTACTCCTACTTTCTACACAAATTCTAATTATATCAGAAATTTTCGTTTTCGCTTTCTTTAGTGTCAAAATAAGTTGTGCTATAATAGGATTTTAGGTAGCAAGATAGATTTAGTTGCGAACCTCTATTGAACCTTTAGCTTTTACATAAGATATTTTTCTTCCATAAAATTATAAAAAAATATAATAAACAGAAATAAACGTTAAATAATATAAATTATTGTCAATATTGTCAAAATAAGTTTCATTTTTCTGTGTGTGGACTACTAAAAACATAGTAAAATTGAAGAGAATTTAAATGAAAAGAAAAACTAATATTCTCTCCGTACATTTACGTATAAATATTTTATATAGTTCGTATAATTGCGAAAATCGAAGAATGCTGGGATCTTTACAAGACGCGTCGTTATTGTCCGAGCACAATTCGAAACGCGCAACTGTAAGCGCATCGTAAGACTTATCTCGGCAAAGAAATAAATCAGCTAACTTCCAGCTAGCGAGCGTAGAAATTGCGAAACCCGTAATTAAACGGCTAGACGGCTTTAAATTGTTGATTCGGAAATTTGCATCTTGCACGGCGCGCTGCGAAGCATCCCCGTTGTTCCTCGGGGGGTAAACACCCCGGAGAACCCACGGGGAAAAGTGACGAGAACGCGCGCGAAACACGATGGGGACGAGAGGGAGAGGGGAAGGAAGATGCCGCGATCGGCGTCGGTGGTGGATATCGATCACGAAACATTTGCATGGAAATATTCACGGCGGCGACGTAGCCGGTTACATTTCTGCATCCGCGGCCGGAAACGGTCTGTTCTTCTAAGATTTCGTCCGCAGGCAGGTGAAAGCCGCAAAACCAACTGAAAAGCTGTTCTTATCAGTTGAAGATATCAACCGTTTTATGTAATTTCAGAGATAAAAGATATCAGACTAATAATGTCATCTAATTTAATAATAGTTCCCAAAAGATAGATGAGTTGTATTAATGTTTTGAGTGGAAACTCCGATAAAATATATTACTGATAATTTTACGTCAGTATCTCTTCGCGATAAGTTATGGATATTTTTTTCTCAATTAGCTATTTGCGATTGCAAAAGGTTTCTGTCAGCTCTCTGAAGAGTTCGTAAAAATGATATTTCTTAAATATAAAAACTCTAATAATAAAATCATATTATTAAAAATTTTATATTAATTTTTTTTGCGAGAAAGTTAAGTGTTGTGAAAATTTAATTTTTTTTCTTTATTATCCATTCGCAATCGCAAAATACTTATGTCTGCTTTTTGATAGAGAATTCCGTATGAACGATTAATGTCAAATCGACTCACGTCGTTTGAATGTGCGACAGATAAAGAGAGGTAAATTTGTTCTTTATATAAATATTAATACTACAATCGAATATAGTTACATATAACAAATGAGTTATTAACATTATTTGTTTTAATAATACGCGAAAAGTGAAATATGGTTTCTCCAGATGAAATATATTAAAAATTAGATCAATGATATAATACCAGAGAGGATTTTAGTTCAGAAATTCATTTCTTTCTCGATTATCTATACACGAACGGAAATGCCTCCGACAGTCGCACAAAGATATCATGCGAAAAATCGATCTTGTGGAATCGGCCAACGGCCGTTAATTGGTCGACCCGAGCCGCGACGGGTGGACGAAAAATTAATTAGTCTCATTGAAAAGCACGGCGAGACAAAGGCAAGCCTCTAATCTGAGAAATGCTCCTTTGGCAGATTCTTTCTTCCCTTCTTCACGCGAGCGCGCACGCGCGAATTTAGGGCAGTTAATTAAGGCGAAACCCCCGGCAATGTGCAGACACACACACATACACTCTTTCTCTTTGTTTCTCTCTCTCTTTCTTTCTCGCCGCGGGTTTGTACAGAGACTTACAAAGCTTGCGGTTGAAGCGAAGCAAAATTAACCCTTTATCTCTCTCATTAACGCGGAAGAAAGAGAAAGAGAGAAAGAAAAGGGTGAGATTTTTAATAAAACCACACGAGCAATTCCGGTTTTTCCAGTGTTCCCAGTTAATCAGTTTTTCGTTACGGACTATTAATTAAATCAACCGTAACTTTGCTCTTAGGCTCCGACATGGATTCGGTTAAGTTCGCCGCGTTGCTGGCGGCTGCATAACGGAGTCTCGATATTAGTTAACGCCGAGATCCAATTATCTTTTACAACCGAGGGACTATGAAACGTACTATGAAACGGAGTGAGATACGGCGTAGGCAGGCGTATCGTTTTAGGCGACGACCGACGACGTGAGTTAACTCTTTCAGGGCTCTTACGCACTTACGTCATCCTCAATCTACCGCCACTCGGTCAGACACACACACACGCACGCACGTATGCACGCATGTACGAGCGTGGATCATCTCACACGACACGCACACGGATCCATCGTCTTGGCACGACGCTGTGCGACAGAAGAGTCTCGTGCGTATCGCTATGAATAAACCGTCGAGTGAATCGGGTCACGTTCAATGTTTTTACGCTTCTTTTGCGAGGGGTGTTACACCGGTGACGTTTGCGCAACGCTCGAGGGAACACGAGAATATCCGAGATGTCGCGGCTTCCATCCGTTCTGCCCTAATTCCATTTCTCCGTCTTTTCGCTTCTCTCGCTCGAGATGTACAATATTTTGGATACCGCGCGCGCGCACGAAAAGGATATCTAATATATATGCACATTGCATATGCATCTAATATATATGCACATTGAGAAGAAAATGTTTGATATTTGTAACTATAATCATATAGAGAATTAATTACTATAAATTATGATCAAGAAAGCTATTTTTTATTAAATTCTACTATAATATTAATGATAATAACGTTGTATTACTACTATTTTACTATTTCGTGTTAGAACAATCAAGGAATATGGTTGGGACAAAAAATAACTATAATTTTAGTTAGATCAATCCTTTTTTCTTCAGTGCACGTGCGCGCGCATACGCGTTCCGAACACGCCATCGATCTTCGTCTCGTATCTAATTTCAACGTTGCTACCGAAGTATATATGTGTGTACACACACACACACACACACACACACACACACACACCTCTCTCTTATACACATCTAGATGTGTATAAGAGAGAGGTGTGTGTGTGTGTGCACACACACACACACCTCTCTCTTATACACATCTAGATGTGTATAAGAGAGAGGTGTGTGTGTGTGTGCACACACACACACACCTCTCTCTTATACACATCTAGATGTGTATAAGAGAGAGGTGTGTGTGTGTGTGTACACACACACACACACACACACACACACACACACACACACACACATGTTGTATAAAATACCCATTGATACAATTAAACCTTGGCGATAAGTTCCTATTGCCAGGTGGAATTATTCCGAGCGCAGCAGCTGCGAATTTATGGACAGGGGAAGAGGAGGGCAGGCACAGCGCGCTGGATGAAATGGGGTTGGGGTTAATATGGGACGCCACGTATCTCTTTTCAACCGCGAGTTGCCTCCATCTGTGACTTTTGTGGAACTTTCACAGAATTTAACAGAAACTTCAGCTTGTTCCAAGACTTTATTGTCCTTTCTATGGTGTCGTCGACGAGCGACTTTGCGCTGCAATCACTCGCGCGAATCACTCGTGTTATTGCCCACCCCAATTTTTACTCAATTTTCTATTCCTTTGTAGACTGATTAATGATTCGAAGGTCTTGTCATGTAATTAAGCGAATACGTTGAGTTAAGATAAAAGCCTAAATAAAAAATCCCTAACAGCAAGATAAAATCGAGTGCATATACACTATCTAAGAAATGTTTATTCGGTGGGAATTAAACAAAAATAACATATTTTCATTTCAATTATTCTTAATTATTTTATTTAAGTAGAATTAAACAATAGAATTAAACAATTGTTTAAAAAGTTAGGGTTTTAAGAAAATGTATATTTTCTTGAAAAATACTTTATAGTTAGTGTAAATAAATATGTATCATTAGTACCCACTAAATAAATATTCTTTTATTTCTTAAGTTTCGGCGATTGTAGGAAAAAATCCAGTTGTGTGATAAATATGACTACGTCATTTTTATTTGTCTAGTAAGTGGTGCCCCGTTCTTTTACTCGTAAATTCTCGTAAAATCCGTGCAAAGGTGTTACATACGCATTCATCCCACACGTTCTTGTTGTCGCTCAACTGGATAGATTATTATTAATTATTTTCATTACTTTACTAAGTTATTTTCTACTAAAATAATGATACTTCCGCCGTATGACGCGACAGGATGAGTGAGACAATCTGATTGTTCGATGAATCGTAAATCTGTGGTGAATCGAAAAACGTTTCACGCTAACCTGTACCGTGATATTTCGCTTTCTCGCAGCGAAAGATATTTCTTTCTCAGTCTTTCTCTTTGTGGCGACTCAGCAGCCTTTTCGCGGAGGCGAGGAACGTGTGAACGCCGAAACCTTTTATGATGGTTTGATTACGGGATCACGGAGATTACGTGTGCGTGTATTTAAATCCGAGCGCAAACTCCGCGTACATCTGCGTCTCTCCAGGCCCTTCCCTTCCGCGCTCTTTCCCATCACGCACTGAACGAACGAACGAACGAACGAACGTGTACATGCACACGTGTACCCACACTCGCACCGTACTTCCTCTCGTTCTTTCTCTCTCTCTCTCTCTGCCCTCCGACGTTCCTCTCGCCTTCTCTGTTCTGCTTTCAGGCTCGTTGCTTTCCTTTGTTCCCGCGGCGAAACGGAGTGACCCGGAGGAAGATGAATACGAGTCGTCGCAAATGAATCGCGAGCGCGCACCGAATCTAATTTTAAGCCACGACCGTAACCTTACGACCGTGGATCGCTTACGTTCTCCTTCATTTCTCTCCGTTGCGAGAAGACCGCGACCAGCGAAAAAAGAAAAAAAATTACCGGCGTGCGCGAACCGACGTGAGACAGCTACGGCGGAGAAAAACCGTCCCTACGTTCCCGTTTGCACGTTCGTCGCGTTGCATTCGGAGCAACGACGTCCTTTCTCCGCACGGCACAATCTGTATCGTTAAAGCGGAGACCAAATGGTCGAGGGCACGTGAGGAAACCGGCAAACAGTGCTCGGGCTGTGAGACACGCTGCTCACCTCTCACGGCAATTCGAGCAAACGACAATACTGCGAAAATTTTACTTAAGTCAGTTGTGTGTATTTCACTTGATTCTTTCATACGTCGTTTCAGGCGTCGTTGAGGCAATCACTGCAAATCCAAGAGTATTATTTCGGCTATATCTCTTCCTACATGTTTCCTACCGTTTCAAGTCGCGCCATTTAATACGTTTATACGCCATTTAAAACGTATTAAATTATAATTTACACGTCTCAAACACGTGTCAAATGACATGCCTTAAAACAATAAGAAACATATAAAAAAAGTTTCAGCCAAATTACATTTATACGTTTAAAAATAACGCACTTAGATTTGCAGTGGAACGAGTTGTATCTTGTGCCTATTTGTTATTGAATCTTGTGTTTTGTATCTATTTGTTATTCATACAAGTTCTTTGAAACATAGCTAAGACCTGGGAAATTAGGCAAAAAATTTATCATTTAATAATTACTTAATTTCTGAGAGAGATCTTATCGGGACCGCCAGGAGAGAACGTGAAGCGTTCACCGTGAAAAATTTCAGGCACACGGAGAAGAATAATTTTGCTCTTTTAGCAAAATCGTCGTTGCTACTGCATATTCGTAATGACATCAAAAAGATATAGTTGACGTAACTAATTTTACAAATTATTCGTTATCAGAGCAGAAGTAGTTTCGTTGCCAGGATAGAAAAAATTTGTTGAGTATATTTGTAAGAATCACGTTAATTTATTATTGATGCAAAATAATGTATCCTTAGCAAATTTATTTGTTATCGGAGCAAAACTGCAACTGCTTATATAAATCCATCAAAGTTCTTACAGCAAAATAATTTGTAGATTCAGCAAATTACATCCAGCAAATAGTGATGAGTACTCTTAGGAAATCTTTTTGCTATTCATATAATAACGAAAAGATTTTGCTAGACCAGTAGAAAATTTGCTGGGCCAGCAAATTATTTTTCTCCATGCAGGCCCTTCGAGCTTTCTTCAACTCAACGCGTTTCAATACACAGTCTTGGCTCTATTACACACGTGAAATAGATAGAAATTTGATTTCTACAAACAGTTGCGCGACAACGCGATTTTGCGGCCGAATCGTTCGTTCGCAAAAACGACGTCCAGCTGCGAATGGATGGGTCAATGACAGCGATCGACAGGCGCGATATGCGGATGTTGGATTTATCGTCGGCGCGATGTTCCACGTAGATGCTGATGAATGACACATAGCAGGGCATAGTTGTTCCCGCGAGCACCTTCGCGAATGATATCACCCGGCTCTCCTACGCGTCAAGCGTTATTAAAAGCGGCTACGGCGCGTCGCGACGTTGCGGCTCGTGAACGGGAGAAAGGTGTGTTTGTGTGTGATTCACCGTCATTACCTCGCAGATCACCGACGCGTAATTGCGTTATGTAACACGAGACCACGCGGATTACGACGGAGTGTGTGCCGGCCGCTCGGAACCGATCCACCGGCAAGAAACCAGCCGGTACCGGCGCGAAGAAACATTCACTTTTCGCTCACGCGGCTCGTAATCATCGAAAATAGCAGCACATTTCCTGGCCACTAAATTTCTACGCGTCGCGGTATCGCATCGTCAATCACGATACTCTGAATCATCAAGATTAAATTCTTATCGGTCTCTTTATATCGGAATGCGCGCAAATCGATGAGATCTCGTCGAGTGAACATCAAGTGGAATACTATAAGATTTTTGGAATAATAACGCACTGTGCCCCCGTTCTCCAAATGAGTCAAACAACCATTTTTATTGCGTGTAAAAACAATAGAACATTATCGATATGCATGTTTGTAATATGCAAAATTGTGACAAATGCGTCCTTTTTATTTATCGCGTCCACGAATTTATTAAATCCTCAGCCGTAATATTTGCGTTAAAACTGGACCGGAGAGTACGAATTTCACTTGACATCATGTCGTCCTCGTTACAATGTGGTATATTGTGCTCTCTTGTAAATACAGGCGGTTAAAGGGACGCGTGGGGGCCGGCATTCATTTCAAGATCCGTATCGGAGCGCGTACGATATTGCGTTCATACTGAGGCAAAGGGTCGTAAACGATAAGCGAGCGTAAAGCGTATATGTGTATAACGTCTGAAACGTCGCGGGCAAACTTGCTCAGCGTCTGTCTGTGAGGAAAATACCGTCGTGCAATCACTGACAGTGCGCTTCTGTGTTTAAATCGCCTGGAGTGGAGCACGTTCGAATTCGACGATCAAAACTCCAAACACGTCTTTCGAAATTTCGGACGCTATGAATTCTGTTCTAAGAAATAGCGTTACAAAAAGGTAGAAAGAGACTGAGAACTAGAATCTAACTCATTGAAAAAACGTCGTTCCCAGTGATAAAACATTATAAATATTGCTTAAGTATTGCAAAAAATATAAACAAACATACACGTATTCTAATGCGTCTACTTCAGAGAGATTTTTAGAATTAAAGTAGTATCTTTCTCAAAAATCTCATCCGAGACGAGCATTCGATGTTAACGCAAATTGCAAGTATATAAACTGCATTAACGCAGTTAAATATATATAACGCCTAAATATATCTCGAGGCACGTTTTTATAAAATATAATTGCATTCAATACAGTTCAAATATTCGAGATCGAAAGTGGCAGAGAAAATCCGAGTGGAAATTTTGATTCTAAACATTAACTCTGCAAATTCCTTCGAACTTGAACCAATGGAAAATCTAGAGATTATATATATTGCAACATTACACTGGCTGTTGTCTTGATACTATAAATAGTTACTTGTATCCTTCGCATTGAGACTTAAAAATTATTAGATATATATATATATATATATATATATATATATATATATATATATATATATATACATACATGCATATATAATAGATACAATAATATGATAAACTTTATTTTACACAAGTCTTTCAAATTATTATGTTTCAATGGCATTGAAAATTTCGATAGAATTTGGCGATTGAAGAAGAGATAAAGACAAAAGACAAAGATAGTAACTATGTAACATCAATAGACAAAGATAGTAACTATGTAACATCAATAGGGATTTAAATTTAATCAGCCCAATAACAAGGTTAAACACAAATGAAAAGAAGGCAGATGAGACGCGCAGTTCAAATATTATCGGGGCATTATTGGCAACATAAATGAGAGCTCGCGCGAAAATGACAGCAGCAGTCACTAAATTTCGACTAGGGAATGTACGAAACGCGAACTGGCGGCGAGTAGCACAGCGCCATTTCGCGCATCGCGCGATCGCAGACGAGAGTTTCAGCTCAATTTTACTTGGCGCGTCTGCAATCGTGACGTATTCGTGCGATTCGAGCGAGGCGGCTAACCGGCTAATCCATAATTTAAACGTATAACTCGCCCCGACGTATTGACAGCGACAACACTGCGCGTTCGTGCGTTGGTTAAAATCCGGATCGTGTCGCATTTTCAACGTTAAACGCGCGCGCGGCGCGCGCGAGTGCACGTCTGGCGCGGTTCGCGCGACGACGACAACGGCGACGATGCTCGTTATTGAGCGAGCCCGAAAACGCCGTACACTTTCGTGCGCGTGCACGTACGACGAGGACGACGCCTTTCGCGTCCTCGGCGAAAGGGCACAACCGCGCGCGAGAGTATCTCATCGGCATTGTCTCACCTCTCTCAATAGTAAAGTCCCACTCGGTGCCCGATGATCCCGCAGCGACGACGGCGACAACTACGGCAGCGGCGGCAGGAGTAGTAGGAGCAGCAACAGCAGCGACGATGCGGTAATCCAATATGGCAGCTCACACACATGTCAAAACAAACGCACCGAGCGAGAATGGAGCGCGCAACCGAGGAGACGTGCTTGGGATTCGGATCGTTCTTCCCAACGTCGAGCTTCGACGTCGGCACGTGCCCGACGCGGCGCGTCGCGTCGCGTCGCGACGCCGTACGAACGTCGCGCGGAAAATCACTGTTGCCGTTCGAACGATACGAATGACGTAGAAGCGGGTAGAGATAGAAAGAGAGAGACAGAGAGAGAGAGAGAGAAAGAGAAGAGACAGAGAAGGGGAGAAGGGGCGAGAAACACTACCCCGCGCGTATTACGATACGTACACCACGAGCGCCCACCGCTGACTGCCAGAGAGACGCGCGACGCGAGGCAGCGAGGCGCAGGTGAAGGGTGGGGGAAATGGCGCGCCTCAGTGACGCTCAGCCGAGATGGACGCTTTGACTCTCAACGGTCACCCTTAGTTTTGTTTTCATACTTCCCACGTGCTGCTTTTCCTACACGTTTTGCTTGTTTTACTCGGGCTCGCGAACGGTCCTTCGTGTTGTGCTTGACTCTTTCTAAATACATGAATTTCCTCCACGCGTAAATTTAGTGAATGCTTCGGAGAAGTAAGATCCGAAATTTAGTAGTGTACACATTTTCGTCTTCGGTCGTAATACACGAGTTGCTTATTTCTAGACCGCGGTTTCTAATGATAGGTGAATATTTGATATTAAAGAGAATATGTGTATGAGTACGGGCACGTGTTATAGAGAAAGTAAAAGAAAAAAAAAAGAAAAAACAAGATATAAAAATAAATTTTTATTATTTATTCAAATGTTTCGAAAACGCGGCGATTTCCGGTGATATTTCAAAACCGATTCGAATTTATCGTTTCCCTTTATATCGTTGCTCTTTATATCGATCAACTTCTTATATAATGTCCACTACGTTGAAAAAAATTTTACCATCGTAATTTTGCGTAATATTGATACGCGATAATGTATATTTCGCAGGAGTCAGTCCGGCGAATGGAGCACGGCGATTAAAACATTAACTATGAGGTTATGGTGCGGCGTTGCATTCAAACTTGAAACTCAATAAAATAATTACGTCTAATATAATACGCAAGTAACACAGAGGAAGGCGCAAGAAGCGATGGTTGCTGCAGGCGGGTATGTGTGTGTGTATAAGAGTTACCGCGCAAAACCTGCGGGCATTAGCCGAAAGGCAACCATTAGAACGAGAGTCACAAGCAAAAACGTCAGCCGCGAAGTTAGGTAGATTTAAACACGGCACCCATTCAATTCCGATCAAGAGAGAAAGCTCAATTACACGAATTGAGTTAACAAACTTTGATGCGCACTTTTCGAACAAAGTTTAGGTGATTTTACAATAAATGTTGAAAACTCTTTGACAAAAGAGATAAAATAGGAATTTCTCGTACTTGGCGAAATAACGTCGTATTTTTTTTCTTATGCACGTTGTATTGTTCTCGAATTATTGTTGTCTCTTATTTTTGTAAAAAAAATGAAGATTTTGACAAAATGGGTAAAACAATCTTTCGTATGAAATGTAAAAAAGAAAAATCATACAAAACAATATCTCTCTCTCTTTCTTCCACATCTCTATCTATCCCTCTCTCATTTTCTTTACAAATTACTGTTCCAGGTTATTAGCACTTACTCCAACAACGTACGTCACTTGTTGAACAGACATCGAAGCGTTAATTTCCGCGCGCGGTACGAGCAGAGAGCAATTAGCCGCGATCGAGGGAGGTCGTCACAATCCGGTGACACTCATCTTCGCACAATGCGCACATCGATTCGTCCTCGTGCAGGATCCCAGGTACGTGTGCACACCCGTATCCTGCTACCCGGCGAATGGGCCATTTAACGTCCTGCCCCACATTTTCGTGACACGTTCGCTCCGCCCGGAGCTGAGCGTTGCGGCGCGGAGAGCTGTTCGCTGCTCGTTTCCCCGTTCAGACGATAATACGGGGTGGAAGGAAATCGATGCGGCCGGCGCCGCGGAGGATACGCGAAATTCGACGCGGTTTTATGGGCGCGTTAATGCAACACCGGTGCGCAACGTTACGACGACGAGCAGCGCGCGACGTCGTGCCAGATGTGCGTAGCGATTTATACATACGCGTGTAGCGTCGCGGAAACGCGACGCAGCACGTGGCCGCCTGATCTCGCAAAATGTTAACGAACTCGACCGCGCCCCGCGGTAACGGGGCGCGAACGGCGAAACGGTGCAATTTCCGCAAGCGCGGATTATTGTCGAGCAGTTGCTCCTGTTTGGCGCGCGCTAGTTCGCGGGGATTAATTAAACGTAACTCAACAATCGATCGATCCGCGTAACATTTGGAACGTGCTATAAAGTAGTGCTGTCAATATAACTCGAGTATTTCTATATAACTCGTCTATTAGAGCTTCAATATTTGTTCGGATCTGACACTATCCATGGATACCCCGATTTATTCGGATAGCGGACAAATATGACGCTTCAAATTCAGGTTATCCGTGGATAACCGGTTTTGAGGGTTCGAATCGAATCCGATTTCGGATATCCGGATAGCCATTTATCCGAATACTTAGAAACCGTACCGGTTACTCGCGGATATTACCTGATCAAGTAGTTGGCAAAGGACCACGAATATACAATGAGTTCGTTCGTTACTCTTGTTATTGTCAAGAAATCAATGATCTGAAAGTATCAAAATGTATTCATTAAATTAATGTAGGATACCGAAGTTAGGCAAGCTCTAGGTAGAGAGAGAGAGAGAGAGAGAGAGAGAGAGAGAGAGAGAGAGAGAGAGATGTGTAACGTTCTGCGCTGTAAGAGTTCGGCGTCGTTTGATAGAAGCGGCGGCTTCGCGCGGTGAAAACGGCGGCGTCTCCAAAGAGATTAGCGACGTTCGGCGCTGTTTGATGGCGGCGATTTTAGGAGCGTAGTTCCTATTGTTTTGTAGAGTGCGTAGAATAGAAAAAACTTATTGTATGAGTGCGAGTATGCGTGTGAGAGGTATATAAGACGGCAGCGGCAAGAGAGCAGAGCAGAGAAAGACTGTGTCCTTTGGAGAGCACACTGTCAGAGTTATAGAGCAGAGAAAGACTGTGTCCTTTGGAGAGCACACTGTCAGAGTTATAGAGCAGAGAAAGACTGTGTCCTTTGGAGAGCACACTGTCAGAGTTATAGAGCAGAGAAAGACTGTGTCCTTTGGAGAGCACACTGTCAGAGTTATAGAGCAGAGAAAGACTGTGTCCTTTGGAGAGCACACTGTCAGAGTTATAGAGCAGAGAAAGACTGTGTCCTTTGGAGAGCACACTGTCAGAGTTATAGAGCAGAGAAAGACTGTGTCCTTTGGAGAGCACACTGTCAGAGTTATAGAGCAGAGAAAGACTGTGTCCTTTGGAGAGCACACTGTCAGAGTTATAGAGCAGAGAAAGACTGTGTCCTTTGGAGAGCACACTGTCAGAGTTATAGAGCAGAGAAAGACTGTGTCCTTTGGAGAGCACACTGTCAGAGTTATTGTCAGAGTTACTGTCAGAGTTATTGTCAGAGTTATTGTCAGAGAATAAACTTGTTACATTTCGTTATTACCTCTACATTACTGTCTTATTAACACGATCCCACATTAATTTAGCCGCAAGTTGTTCATACGTGAAAGGTGTATGGACGCGAAACAGAGTTGCCTTCTCTCGGTCCGAGTGAGTCCTCAAGTTAATATATTCATGTAATAACCGAAAGATACAAGTATAACAGAGTATCCCGAAAAGCCCGAAAGATCCAGAGTATTCGGATGCTTGCCCGGATAGTCGACATTGACTACGCCAATATAAAGTGTAACTGAAGTCAACCGAGTGCTTGGTAAGGCTCCAACTGTGGACGTACCCGGACATAGACAGATTCGATACTACTTTCCGGTTGAGACTTTTGGCTTCTGGACGTTCCAATTAATTTTGAGAGAGGCCGCGGTCGGGACTTCTCCGCGATCTTTATTGCCTTTATTCGACGGATGTTATTCGGACGTACGGACATTCATGTCCCGAGCAGCGTGACAAACAGCGATACACGACCTTTGACGTTCGCGACGAGATTCCGGGCACGCAACGTTTTCCCGATACCGCGCTTTGCCGACGCGTGCTGCACCGCTGTGACACTGCGCTACGCGTCACGCAAAGAACGATAGGTGAAATGGGCCCATTTTGGTCTAAAAAATATAAGATGTTACATATGGGTTGCGAAACGGTGTTAATAAAATATAACAAGATTAAAAACTCACTAAACTATAAAAATTTAGTGTCAAAATTTAGTATTATTACCGACTGACTTACGCAATAATAACGTAATTAATAATATAAACAAGATCACTGAGTAATAATAATAGTACTGGTAGTATAATAATAACAATTAATAATATAATTACTGCAAAAACTCATTAGTTTCATGTTCATTTCAGTTAGGTTCATTAACCTCAATTTTGAGAGTCTGGTGAGTTGCCAACTTCATTTAGTCTAAACCATTTTGCAGCCCGTTGTACAGTAGGTCTTGAAACGGTTTAGACACCATGAAATTCAAAGTGTAGTCAATAGTTCAATTAGAGAACGAATTAGTCAAAAATAAGTCCTCTTATTGAACCATCGGTTACGCTCTGAAGTTCATTGTATCTAATCTTTCGCGACTCACTGTATGTAATTATGATTTTTGAGTTGCTAAATACGACAATAGCACTTTTATCCGTCTAAACTCATAGGAAAGTGATCAAAATTCGCCTAAGAATGTCAAAATAGATCACTTTTTATAGTAATATATTTAGTAACGATTTTGCCCCAATTATTTAATTACTTGCGTCATAGTTTTTTTATAACTTTTCTTTCACTTCCACATCATTCTAAAGGTTCTAGTAAAGAACTTTTTATAAAAAAAGTTTAGCTTTTTCTGAAGTGTCTCATTTTGAAGCGTTTCTTTAGTTTACAGTGAAAGAAAGTTATAGAATTAAACACTATAATACAAATAATTAAATAATTAGAACAAAATCGTCGAAATAGAGTGAAAGCGCAAGTATAATTAAGGATTCTTTTGTATGTGACAAATTGTTTATCAAGTCAAACGTAAACTGCACTCCAAAGCACAGAGAAATAAATAGAAAGTTAGGAAGAAAAGAAAATCGAAGCAATTAAAGACCGAAGAATGCTTAACGCATTCAAGCTTTCTCCTCTCTCGTTGCCGATGCAACGACTAGTCAAGAGAGATCAATGTAGTCGTGGAATGATAAATCGCGACAGTCTCGTTATTCCGCGAATGGAGTTCATGCGCCGCAAACGAGACGATTAATCGAGGCATCCTTTACATAGAGAAAAAGTTACCTAAAGCGTATACTTTAAGAGCTACGAGCCAGCCAGTCAGTAAACCAGTAAATCGATATACTCGGTCACTTTTTCTTCGAATATAAATGTTTAAATGAATATAAGTGTAGATTATGCAGAGTGTCTGCGATAATTCGTTATGAATTCGCCGTAATGCAGTTTAGATTAGACTAAACTGAAACACAAAAGTCCTGTACCATTTTGCAAATAATCACATACAATTCATTAAAAAAGTTATTCATTAAAAAAGACTGATCGCGTGTTACATGGCACATGAGCTGTGATTACTCCATGATTCTTTTTAATTAACGACTCAAAATTTCGCGCGGCTGTGTTCGCAAACTGGCAGAGGAATTTTTTATTCAATTTATGCTAATCTACCTGTACACCGTGACTTTGTTGCGAATTGTCGGACACTCCGTGTATAAGGTTCTCAAGAAAATAAGATTATAACAAAAAAACATAAAGAAAAAATATAATCTAATAATATAAGTTCCTAAACAAAAGTTTTCTTAATTAAGATCCTCGTACAGGAGGATCATGAAACTAATTGGTTATTCGTTAATCACTCAATTGATCCTATCTTCCTCCTTCATTCCTAATTCTAAACGAAGCATTCTTATTGCTGTAGGGCTAACTGCGTTCTTTTACCTTTAACTAAAGCCCGAGGGGCATGTACGCGACCAAAATAACATCGTCGTTCAGTGAAGGAACAAAATAATCTGACAACACATCGTGATTGCGAATTCGTGTAACAATTAGCGTGCGTTATCGCATCACTAACGAAGCGCCGCGGATGAAAAGGTTCCATTACCGTAATAAAGGACGGGGGCGATCAAGCGCGCAGCGACTTCATTAGCGTAATTATCCGCGTATTCTTCCGGGATGCGGTAATCTTTCCGAAATCTTGGCATATTTCGTACGTACGTAAGCAAACCGTACATAAGCACGGTCGTGCATTCTCGCCGCGCGTTACGGCTCGGCGGAGCTCGAGAGACTCGGGCGGTCGGCAATCGATTTCTGGATTAATCGTTTCCTCGGAAGAGCTCGGTGGCGCGACTACGTCGCGTCTGGGGTCTCGTCGGTGATGGGGTGCGCACGAATGCCTCTTCGCACATTACCGGCTGCATGGCGGTTTGAACAAAAAATAAAACGAGGAGAGATATGACCCGAGCGAGCGGACGAGCGCGCGTGCTTGAGAAGGGTGCGATCGTGCCGAAGCGGATTACGTCGAATAAAGCACGATTTATTATTTCGGGGGGATCCCGCGAGATCAAAGACACTGGCTCGTCGAAGCATGCTCGCGCAACACTGCGAACGCTCAGGTTTTTTTATACAGAGCGCTTTGGAACCTCCTTGCAAGTATACGAATTGAGAAGAATGATATTTGCTCGAGCGTCGAAGCATCGATAACTTTCGGGTGCTGAGCGATGAAAAATTGAGATTCTTCAAGGGAAGCTGTCTCTCAAACGAAGCCCTTAATCGTCAAGACATTTTCATTCGCAATTTGAGTCAAAATTTTGATCCTACTTTATTCTGTCCAACACTTATTTTGACGTTAAAGAAAGTGAAAAGGAAAATTTTGGACATCATCAGGCAAGGATTTAATAGAGATTTATTCAGTGATTGAATCGTACACGAGACATTTAAAATGTTGTATCAAGTGTAAATAATACGAAACAATATTTTTGTGTTTTACTGTAATTATTAAAATCGATAGTATTTCTCTTTGTGCAAATCTGCGCTGTATCTTTACGCTGTACATATTTTTTTCATGTTTCTCGTCTTTTCTGGCAAAACATGAAAATATATATTACGCATGAAAGATTGCCTGCGCTATGACTCTCATTAGCATTAAAATTTTTCAATTATACAAGAAGTGAAATATCAAAGCATTTACGAACAGCACATATTTGATTATTAATTTACTATTTATATATTATTATTTAATTATATAATAATTTTATTAATATAGATTATTGGTTGAGATCTAAAGTAGAATTTTATTCGTCAGTTACTAGACAAAATTTAACATAACTGCCCAATAACTGCTCGAAAACTGCATTAAATTTCTGCCAAGATACGGCCAGCTAATTACTAGATATGAAAAATCCTCGAGAAAATAATTGTAAGGCTCTTTTGATTAAAATCAAACAGTACTTTTCATCCTTTAATATTGCATTAAAACTTCTCTCTGGACTTTAAAGACCGTCCGCTTTCTCGGCTATTAATTTCGCTCGTAGAGACTGGTGGTCCAGTTTCACGTCTCGCGCGAAGAGTTGATTCCGCGGCCGGGGAACTCGACGAGGGAAATCCGTCGCGGTCGTTGGCTAACCGTGGAAAAGAGCGTTGCGCTTGAGCCGAACGCAAAAAGGGAGACACGTGCGAAAAGCAGAAGCCATTGTATCGCACGTGTGCAACGCGAGGGCGTGCGGCGTTAATTCGTTTGGCCGGCGTCGAACTCCTTTTCGCCGGGCGCGTCCGGCGACGTCGGCGTAATCAGAGTCGCGAGGCACGTCGCGCGGGAAATTCCAAACCGTCGGAATGCTTAGAAAGCGTGGGAACGCGTTCGGCACGCGTTATTAATCGCGTTTAATAAGTGATTTACGATAGTCGCGCGTGCACTCACACATATACCGTAATGCTGCGACATAACGATCGGCTTATCGGGAATGAACGCTGCTGCGTCGAATTATGATTCCCGGATCGATGTTACGCGGATCACGCAATATAACATGTAACCACGAGAAAAGAGAGAAGAGGAGAGGGAGAGACGAAGAGAGAGAGAGAGAGAGAGAGAGAGAGAGAGAGATCGCGTATGGCAAAGTTAAATTCGTGAACGTTTCAACGGCACATCTCAGTTCTGTTCCGATGTCTTATTTACTCGCGCCGGATGTATTTGCGTACAAAGCATTAGTCCAATTTGCAGACGCCGCTGCAGTTTACCCTGCTTTTACGTCCTCAGCTTCGGCTGCATTACCAGCACTTAAAACCGCTTCTGTTTCACGGACCTGAAGCGAAACGACGAGTTCGCGCAGGATCGAATCGACTTCGAGCACCAATTAATCTTCACGATTCGCGATTTGCACAGCCCTGTGGAATTCGCGCGTGTACGGTGAGTCGCGTGAAAGCACAAGCAACGTCCGTCGAGAATTTGACGGCGAAATTTTTGTTCAAGTCGAAGCAAGCTTCGAAGTGACAGCCCCACGCCGGACGATCGGGATATGGGAGAGAAATTGGCAGACGATTTAATTACGGGGAAAGCTCTTTAGCACTCTCGCTAATGATTTATTTCGCCGTAGCAGGATATAATTATGTTACGGTTGATTTACGAAAATTCTTCAAATTTCTCGACGATCTTCTTCCTTGCCGCGATGGTACTTCAGTGTACCCGAAACGCGCACGTCGCGGCAGAAGAACGAATGGAAGCAGCAGGAGTGATTTATTATTATATATCGTGTGTGATAATTTAGTTTTATAACACGCTCTTCTCTTTCGGGTTAATAACCGGGATATGAAATGAAGCGTTCAGGACTGCAAAGATAGAACGTTTTCGTGTGCGTTAATCATGCGCGCGCGTGTGTGTCTGCGGTATATTTCTCCATTTAAATGCGTAACGATCGTTTTCTCCATTTTTCGGAAATGACAATCCCGCGAATGACGCGATCGTTACCGTCGTCGGCACGTCAAAATAACGTTCCCGCGTTATGGGATTTTTGTGCTTTTCCACACGCGCGAAGATAATACGAACAAAAGCCACGAAAAAATATATGCTTGGTGCGGCGCGTTTATTACAACGAAAGTTCAACACTCACTCCTGCCAAGTTGTCTCAACGTCACAGCGCGACATAACTCGCGCAAAACGTGAAAAATTGTTGGCACGTCTGTTTGAAATTTGAGCCACGCTCGATAGGCCGCCCGTTGAGCGTGCTTTCTCTCTCTCACTCTCTCTCTTCTCTCTCTTTCTCTCTTTCTCTTCTCCTTCCCTCTCTCCTTCTCTCTCTTTTTCTCTCACACTCCACATTCCGCAACGCGATTAATCCGATAGCGATGCGAGTTCGCGGTCTGTGATATTGCAACGCGTCGGCCTCATCGCCGACAGTTAAGTAAATTAGCGATCGCTATGTTGATAGAATAGCGCGAAAGATTATAGCGCCAACAAAATAGTTTCTTTCAGAGGCAAACATTGCCGGGTTTTAAAAAGTCTAAATCTAGAATCTGAATTTGTGTTTGCTGCTTTGCCTTAAATCCATCGAGTCAGTTTTTCAATTTGAAAATTTATTTTAGTAGAGAAATATCAAGTATAAATGTAAATAGTGTTTTAAAAGTTTGATTTGGAAAGTGGTTTCAGCATGAAAAAATAAAAAAATTTTATTACGAAAAATTAGAAAAAAATTGATAAAAATTCAGTTTTCCTTTTTAAGATAAAAGGAGACTATTACCAAATAGTTCTAAAGCGCTCCGTTATACAATGTAGATGAAACAAGAAAAATCATTTTTACTTTTAGAAATATTACATATGCTGTATTCTTAAGAACACACTGGGACTCGAAAGATTAAAAATATAAGTGTGTGTAGATGTGTCTCTATAAATTCTGTTCACAGCCACGATGAATATTATTTTCTATAAACGATACAATATCCCATGTATATGACGCCGAGATGATAAATAGAGCGTATCAAGCCCTTGTTACTAGAGCGGAGTAACATGTCCAATGTTCGCCGGTACGTTGTAGCGACTACTTGTCCCTAAAGCCTCGTTGCGGTATCGAATTAACACACGTCGAAGGTTTTCGTAGTTCTATGCCGTCGCGCTCCGTTAAATTCCGTATTGTGTATGCTTTAATCTATGTTGTTCGGTTCCATGCTCAATTACCCGTAAACAATCAGGAATGGCAGAAGAGAAAAATATCGACCCGAGGTTGGGAGAACGATTGAGACACGAAGTTGAGGGTCAGCCGTAAAGTTAGGAAAAGAGAAACGAAGGAAAGAGTTCCATTCCAGCGGAGCGTTCGATCACTCCGGGAAATTTGTTTATGCGCCTTTAATGGCATTTGCCGGAGTATACTTTATTTCTCTGTGAAATGGCTTCCACGGGGTATTAAAAAATTTCATATCTCCACAATTCGCACGGCCCGTACAGTCATCAATCTTCCGCCGAGTTATCGCTGCAGCTCCGACGCGACTCGCGATATACGAGTCGACCCGCGAACGAGAGAGAGAGAGAGAGAGAGAGAGAGAGAGAGAGAGAGAGAGAGAGAAAGAGAGTTCGCCCCAGCTTTCCATACCATTTAGTCGGAAAGACTACAATTTCGACTCGCAGGGCCGAGGGCGGTTAAAACCGCAGGCCGCAAGTGCATGGCTTACCGATAGTCACCGGAGGTTAAACGGGCTCTCGACTTTTAAACGGTGGTATTAGTTAAGTTTTAAAGCGAGTCAGGCGGCCAGACGCTGCAGCCGAATTGTGCAATGCAGCTGAACATTCGCCGAGGTCAGAAAGAGATAGAGAGAGAGAAAAAGAAAGAGAGAGTTAATTATAGAGTTAATCATATAATGTCTAGGTATAGCTTCCGGAATTGGCCGTGAAAGCCTCAAATCTAATATTAATCATATAATCTTAGGTAAATAACTAATTTGTGATGTGATGGTGATGGTGGTGGTCGTGTTGGTGGTCATGGTGGTAGTCTTAGTGGTCGTAGTGATCGTGATGGTGATCGTGATGATAATAATGATCGTGACGATAGTCGTGGTGATTGTGGACGTGGTTGTGGTGGAAATAGTGGTCGTGCTGATGATGATGATCGTGATGATGGTCATAGTGTTGATCGTGATAGTGGTGATGTTGTTGGTGAGAAAGAAAGAGAGAGAGGGAGAGTGTGTGTATATATGTGTACTTTAATGCACACAATTCATATTTGATCGCGATTACGTGGCGTCTCGGCGCGTTTCCGCGATGCCGCAGCGTCTGTCATTCCTGAAGCAAAGCCCGCGCAACATCCGAGGAACGCGAAGAAGAAACTGATAATTTTCGCGTTACACGCGCGGCGTGATTCACGACAATGTGCGTTGTCACCACGTCGTTCATAAAACTCGATGACTAACCGGAACCGGCGCAGCTCAATCGCTCTCCGTTTCGCGAAACTCAGGAAGGTGTCTCGCACGACTCGTATATTAATCCCGCGCGATACAATTCCTGGATAAATCTATACATCGTGATTCCAAGAGGACACGCATGCGCGTGTGTGTCGAATAGTTTTCGCGACGGCTGCTGAAGATTCATGAAGGTAAAGGCAGTTCTTCCCGCGGAGAGAATCATCTTGCCCGGCGGGGATTAATGTTCAAATAATGGTGGAAGGGGTTGGCATTTCTTGCGATTACTTGAAACGATTAAACTCCAATGCGAAAAGCCAGCAGATATTGCCCGTTAGTCTCAGATAAGGAGGTAAATGTGAGAAACACGGAGGGGGAGGGGGAGAGAGAGAGAGAAAGTGTGTGTGTGTGTGTGTGTGTGTGCTTAGCAATGGCAGCTATTACGACGACGGGGGCCCTTGCATTTGACAGTGACGCGTAATTATGAGGCATCGTCTAAACAACTCGAGCGCGACTTGACAGTGGTAGAAATTGATTACGCCGTTTCTCTCTTCCGCTAACGAAGTCCGCCAAAGACGGTGGGATTTAGACGAACGAAGTTATCCTTTCGCGACAGACATCTGTTGCTAATCCGAACGACGCGGTGCATTCCAATCCTAATCGCAAAAGAGGAGGGGGAAGAGAGAAGGAAGAGGAGAAGGACAACGACGAGAGAGAAAGAACGATTGCACCGCGCACAACAATTTGCAGAGCCGATCGATTAAAGTTTACCTCTTGCAGCCGATAAACGAGGCCCTCTCGAAAGTTCCAACGAGTTATTCTCGGCCTCCACGCTACGTGAGCTCACGAGCTGCATTATCAGTACGTATTCGGAAGTATATTCGACGGGTTCCGAGAGCATCGATTAGAGCACTCCTACGCGGAGGAATTAAACGCAGTTAATTCGTCGGTAAATACGAAGAATAGAGGGCGGAAGAGGGGGAGGGAGAGATGAGAGCAGCGCGTGCGAGAAGCGCGAATCTTGAAATCAGGAAAACTTCCAATTTTTCAGCGAGTTCTTGCCGCGTCTCTTTAAACGCGGAGAAATCGATCCATCGGGCTACCTAACAAGTTGTGGTAGCGAAAATCGCTTTATTTTCATCGTCACACCATCAAATCCTGTTCCAGATGGAACAGAAAATTCTTTCTTAATTGTGAATAAACAGTGAACGATGATCGGCACAAATCGACGAGTCGACGAAACAATCTTCGCCGTGCGGTTCGCGAGCGAAAAAACATTTCAAGCCTTTCTTTCTCTCTCTCTCTCTCTCTCTCTCTCTCTCTCTCTCTCTCTCTTTGTTCTTTCTCTCAATAAAGATACACGAGCGACATCCTTTTAAGAGGAAACGAGGCGAAGGAAGTTGACGATTGACGTCGAAGCGGAACATTAAGTTCATGGAAAATCGCGTTCCGCAAAAACTGGTCGTGGAGGACTGCCATTCGAGGGAAAGAGGTCGACCGAGACGAAACGCGGCCACCACTTCAATCCTAGTGTAAATGTCAATGCAATTACGAACGAAGAGGCGTGCGCGCACATACGCACTCGCGATGTGCGTTCAGTAGTAACTTAATTACGATACTACGTACGAATCGTCTCGATTGTCGCCGAGGCAAAATAAAAAATTCGAAATTCAAGCCGGTCTTATCGCACAGTTATCGCGAAACTTTACAACTATTGTCAATTATCGCGGAATGACTTGCGGATATTCTACCTCGAGAGCGATAGCAGGAATCGCTATTGTAATTCGAAGTAACCTTTCGGCATCCAAGTCAAGTAGATGCCTTACCTTGAAATAGATAATGCCTACTTATAGGGTATCCTAGTTTGCGCAAGATCGCATAAAAAGGTATTGTTTTAAATTTTTTATAGAACAATAAAAATCGAGTAATGTTAAACTTTGCATATTCTTTTAACTTTAAGAATATATTTTTATTGTTTAAATGATAAAAATACTCTTATGTTATATGTCATATTCCGGTCATTAAGAGTTTGGAAAAAGAAACTCATACGATTTAAATAATCATAGGTCTTTTACGTCTGAACTATAAAAACGAAACATTTTCTTACTCAGAAGAAATGTGATTATCGTCTAAACTAGAACAGACATCTATTAGAGTATATTTTAATAAAAACACTAATAATAGCTTAAGGAAAAACTATTTTTTTTATTAAAAAACCGCTATTTTGTTTAAAATGATAATTAACTTAGTTTCAGTTTAGATGATAGCTACACTTCTTCTAAATAAGAAAATTTTAGTTTTTGCATTTCAGATACCTAAAGGGGAGAGCCAGAATCACTTAAATCGTGCGTATACGTTTCTTTTCTTACGAGCTCCTAGTAATCAGGATATAACACACAAAAGAAGAGCGTTTTTGTCACTTAGACAATAAAAATATATTTTAAAAATAAGACTTGAAAATTATACGAAGTTTGACATTTTCTCGTTTTCCTACAAAAAATTCCAGAAAAGTACCTTCCTTTGTGACCATCTTTTTAAACTATATTATTGTTTTAATGCCGAGGCTGTTTAAAGACAATCCGAGCAAACGGCGGTCGGGAAATAACATCGCCACTTTGAACGCGTTGTCAATGAATTCGGCTCGTCATTTGCGACTCGCCAAGCTTTGGCCGTCATCGTGCTCTCTGTTGGTACTCATCGCCGTCCACCAGGTACGCCTTGAAAATTATGGTACCGTCTGGCCGCGATCGAGGTTGCCGAATGAGCTCATCGTTGCGTAACTCCCCTTTAAGCACGCGTGTGACTCAGAAGAAGCTGATTATAGCGTGACACGCAGCCATGAACGTGCCAAAGGGGAACAACACACGGCGGCAACAACAAGAGTGCAAAACTCGCGGTTTGTGCTTTTTGTTTTCGCTGCCGGCGAAACTCGTCCCACCGGCTGAGGGAAATAAACACTCCGGCTCCGCGAGGTAACCTTTCGCGATTGCTTAATCCTGTTACGGAACCAGAGACCCGGGGTCGTTCGGGCAATCGTGCATCTCGCGAATACAATGAGCCTTACGACTCAGGTAATAGAAGAGGTAATAGAATAGATAACATTTATAAAGTCTATATCAACCTCTTTCGATTCTATTTAAACTATTAGCGCAATTTAAACTAGCATTTTGTACGTTTCTTATGCCATTTATAAAAGCAATAAGTAGTTTCAATGTGTATTAAATACATATTGATTCTTCAGAATATAGAGATATTAGAAAGTTCAGATCGAAAGTAGGACTAAAATTTCGAAAGTAGGACTAAAATTTCGACTCCTATTGTCGCTTAAATGCCCGTGTTTATACGTCCGCATTATTCGAAATTGATGTCAGCTACCTGGTTTGTATAAGGTGATGTTATCGAGTCCTGATAAGTCATATAACGCAATATGGTAATCAAGACCTTATTAATAATTAGAACCTGATAACGTCACCTTATACAAAGCAAATAACCGATCAGAATCAACCTGATCAGAACTATAAAATAAATTTTTAGTTGGGTCACAGGACGCACTAAACAAAACGCGCTCAAAGATTCCAAGAGACTCAATATCAATACAGACGGTCTTGGTAAATAATTATTGCGAGCTTAAGGAACTCGATCCGCGCGGTGAGCATTTAAATCCCGCGGATATTCAGAGGACGCTTAAACAGCAAGAAAATGAGATTGTCCATAAATTATATTCGAACACGCGTGTATGTATGTAGAAACTCGAATGGCCCAGCCTTAGCCAGATAAGGCCGAAAAGCACAATGAGAGAGCATCCGCTCTCCACGTCTGCCTGGTGAAATCCGCAACGTCGACAGGAATGTGTATACCCTATTGTGGATGGCGGGTAAACAGCAAGAAAGTTCGACCTTGATGGGACACACGCGATCCTGTATTTTAGATACGGCTCTTCGTCTCCAGAATGGAAAAGGTTTCTGGGCTATCCGGCGAACACAATCCTGAAACGGCTCGCGCTTCCGCCCCACGTGTGACTAATTGTGACCAGAGATCTCTCTCTTAACGAGCGACACGCGCGAAAAACGCGAAACCGATTCCGCGTGTCCCCTGCCTCCCTTCCGTTTCTCCCACGACGCCCCGCACAATTGGACTCGCATAATCCCAGCAGATCGTCTCGTGCGAGTCGTTAATGGGGAAAGCGGCAACGCGAAACGGGCATTCTTATAAAATACACACCGTAGACATTTGTCAGAACTTGGTTGATCGCAACAATTTCTCGAGTCGCTTGCGCGCCGGAAGAAATAGACTTTCCATATTGAATTTATTATCGTTCTCTGTGGATTTTCGCCGCGATACGTATACCTCTCTCCTGTCATAAATCCTTCGCTCCGTCGATCCTTCATGAGTTCGCGGTTCCGCGAGGAACAAATTTCAGCGCGGCTTCTTTTACATGTTGAAAGCGCTCCCGCGTCTTTCTCTACGCGCGTATTATTCTCTTCCCGTTTCCTCTTTCGAGATATTCGCGTAACGTGCAACAACGCAGCTGTCTCGAGTTCGCGCCGCGTTTACGTCGTAAAGTAATGGAGACGGGATCGCGTAAAATTTCATCTCGTCCCCTGCTGCGATCGCCATTTCGGATTACGACGCGATTGCGCGAATCGCTCTGAAACCGGACTGATAAACAAGACAAAAATAAGCCAGTCACCAAACATTAGTCAACGGACTATCGTTCGACTGGTCGCAGTCCAGTACATCCTGTGGCGGCCTACGCTCGCGCGTTCACGCTTCCGTACAATTGTGTTAAGTGTTGGATGTCAGTGGCCTCTGAATTGATGTCGCTTGCGGAGAAAGTTGTAACGGCGAATCTCACGGCGTCTAATATCATTTGGTAACATCGCGATGTTATTTTCCCGCGGTGAAAGTTGCAAGAGCAAGTTGTCTCGAGCGTTGTCGAATCCCATTCCACGATAGTGCAAATGACACCGTGCGATTTGCATCGCCCGGCACTCTTTTATTATTCCGCGGAAGCCTCTCCCTTTTCTTCTTTCCTTTTTTTTGTTTGCAATTTGACTGATACAACACGCTCGTTCCGCAACGCGGCTGTTACCCCGACGGCTCTCAAAAACGCTTCTGTCCGCTCATGAATTACACTTTACGGGCTAAACGGCAACGCACTCTATGCAAATGTTTATAGCGTCTTACAAACAGCCAGGAGAGCGTCGTGGAGCGCACGAGTGCGCGTTACGGCGTTGCAATTTACAGGTGCAATTATCTCCTGAGAACAAACACGAGTGAGAAGAAGCATAGAAAGAGAGAGAGAGAGAGAGAGAGA
>NW_022639503.1:622457-642159 GCF_010583005.1 Odontomachus brunneus | reverse complement strand
AGAGAGAGAGAGAGAGAGAGAGAGAGAGAGAGAGAGAGAGAGAGAGAGGAGGGGGAACGAGGGCAGGGTGAAAGGATAGAAACGAGAACGCGCAGCTTTTATCACGGGCGAACGTAACTCCGGCGAAATTTCGAGAGACACACGCGAAGGGCGGTTGGTTAGCCACCGCGTTTCGATTATATGCAAATCCTGTCTCGCATGCGGAGCGATGTTAAGCGAAGTTCGCGTAAACGCGAAACGAGCGCGTGTGTCGATTTTGACGGAACGTTTTAATCATTGAGAGTGTCGACGACCTCGCGGAAGCGGCAAGATGTAATTCCATAATAGCCGTCCGGCTTGACGAACGAGACGCGGCGTCTCTTCCAGACAGACTTCTTCGAAATCCTTCGCGTTTCTCTTAAGATTGTTCGCCGATTTCATAATCGTAATTGCGCGCAGATCTATCCCCTCGGAGCCCGGTGGAGAAGGGAACGAGATTAAAAATTTCAGGGCGGGGTGTTCCGAAAAATCGAAAAAGTACGGAGAACGCGGCAACAGCGTATTGGAAAATGTCGGTCGCGAGCGGTTTATCGCGCTGTAATTTATCGCGCCTCAGAGGAGGAGGACGGCCAAGTGTTTCTCTTTTTAAGCCTTCAGATACCATAAATTGCGCGCGAACTCCATTCGCCTCGTTACGTATAAATGGGCGGTTTACGTGTAGCATCGTAGAGTGATGTTGCGTTCGAGATCGATGCGCGATTTGCGCTTTATACGCGCGTGAAATTTTATCTTATAGACGCGGAAAATGATTTTATACGATACAACGGCAGCAGTGCTGCCATTACAGCGCCTTAAATGCGTTATCGTCGAGTGACTCCAGCTTAACATCGCGTCGGAACTTTCGTTGCGTTGCGCGTGCCTCATTAAGCTCTCATTAGTGCTGGGATTTTTCTCAAGCGCGCGCGCGCGCGCGCGTTAAATCCGCAGTCGTGTGCTTGCTGCACGTGATACGCAGGAAGGAAGCTGGCGCTTATACCGGAAGTAAAACGCGACGGATAGATTAAGGGGAATTTCCGCTTGTGTTGAAAATCAATAGAACCGACGCGGTCTCGCGTATTCGCCGCGACGTCGCATCGTAATGCTTTATCTTGCGTGACGGCATTAAATTACTCTTTATGATCTGGATAATTGCGAAAACGTTGTGTATATGCGCGAGGCTTGTCAGGAGCGAGAGCTCGAGTTCGGCAGACGTGACGAGTAACATACTGCATGTACTGAGAGAAAAAATGGTTGATCTAACTAAAATTACAGTTATTCTTAGCCCCAATCATATTTTTTGGTTGTTCTAGTACGAAAGTAGTAGTATGTACGTAAGATTATTATCACTAACATCACAGTAAAATTGTATAAAAAAATGATTTGCTTGACTATAATTTATAATTATTTTTCTATATTTCTATAATTAAAGTTAGATGTATTAAATATTTTTTTCTCAATGTAGGCGTTATATGTAAAAAACAGATGTACAGGGCGTCTGACGCGATTCGTATGCCCGCTTATGTGCAGACAAAACTCATCAAATTAAACGAAAAGTCTTATATTATTTTACAAACAACTATATGAATTTTTGATGTATTGATTATAGAAAATTGGCAAATAAGTGCCCGCGACGCGGGATAATGAGCTCTAAGTTTGTCCAAATTTATAATAGAGTTGAAATTTTATTTCTTGATATTCTATTTGTTTTATTCTATTTTGGAACAATAGTTGGTATAAACATGAAATTCCCTGTTTGATATCATATACCGATATTATCGATTAAAAAGAACTTGAATTCCTATTTTGATTTTAGACAGAGAATTCATAGTGTATAGTGGGATAGCCAATTTCGGGGCTAGTTTGGACATTCTAATCGGAATTTATATTGCATCTGGGAAAATCGTGGGAAATTTCTATGCGGGATTATAATACACGCCTGCACTATCCGGTATTACATACCGTCCGCTTTGCCAAGAAATTGTCAATTAATTCAGATATCTTAGATGAGACTCTATTTGGAACAAGCTTAATAAAGAGCTCGTTTCACCACATAACGCACTCATTTCCTCAATTCTCTATAATTAATATCTCAAAAATTCACGTGGCATGTTTGCAAAATGATACAGGACTTTTTTGAATCTCATTGAGTTTTACATGCACTTAAGTGGACATGCGAGTCGTGTCAGACACCCTATATACTTCTGAGGTGCACATTGCGACAAGTTTCACGTCCGCAGTTCCGACCGGCATTTGTGATCGCGACCAAGTTTTCCTGAGTCAACCTGTACTACTCGCGTCGTGACCTGGCCCAACGTCTTGTTTCTTGAGCGAGATGAGAGTCTCCGCGAGCGGCAAGACTAACCGAGTATTTCCGCGCCTAAGCGAACTTTACTCGAGATTTTTCTGGTTGTCTTAAGTCTAGCAACAAGAGGGGTGTCGCCGTCGTAAAGAACGCGTACCGGGCTTTCGCGGCCCGTAATGAAACGCTTAACGAGCTGTGGGAGTAACTCAAATTCCCTCGGTAAAAACCTGAATAGAATCGCGCACGTAAGTTCTCGACTCTCTATACTTCGTCAGTGCCGCGCGACGGGAACCTGCGGAATTTGTCCGCGTTATAATTCACAACGGGAGACAGGAGACTGTAACGGCTGAAAATAGTGAGCAAAGAGTATTTCACGGAATGGATAACTTAAAATTTATGTGCTACTTATTTTATAATTTACATCCTTGGAAAATGTCGATACCGATTTTTTGCCTAGATATTTCCTGTATTTGAGATGTAAGATTATATTTCCTTCAAGTCTCAAACAATAACACACGACACTGAATGAATATTTTATTTATTGTAAAATAACTTCACGCTCGGATGACGAAAATATTTTTCCGATAATTCACCGAACGTTTTTACTCGCACGTTTTAGAAATTAATCTTCAGTATATATCAATAGTTTCCATGCTAGAAGAATAACATATACTAGGAGAAAAAATGAAAAATATTTATTCGATGTGTGCGTGCTAATAACACATATTTACTTATACTAATATGAAATATTTTCCAGCTAAGAAAATATACATTTTCTGAAAGTTTTTCAGCAAAGATGTTTATTCTAAATATAGGAATAAATAAAGTTTATAAATAAAAGAATTTAGATTTAAGTAAACATATTAATAATATCCACCGAATAAATATTTTTCAGATATTTTTTCTCTCAGTCTATTAGAGTGACAGAGAGGTTCGCGCGACGCGCAAAAGGTGTATCAAACTAGCACAGATTCATGCGTTCTAGATTCTTCGCGGACGAGCGACGCGAAAGGCGCAAGCCTTCCTTGCCTTCTTTTATTTATTGTATTATAAATCGCCGCAATGCTGCATGCGGCAGCGGGAAAGAAATCCATTATCTTTATTCTCCTTTTAATTCCAAGAGTCACCGTTTAAAACATCCGCTTTGTCGCTTCGCGTGGATTAATTAATTAGCTGCGCCGCGCGTGCGAAATGTCGCAAATATTACAGTTATTCTTTTGTAATACGGTTCAAGAGAGCCTCCACATGATTTCTTATTAATTTCATCCTTTCACAAACGCTCTCTCGCGACGCCCACCTGCCGCGCTCTTACACTTCCGTTTTTCACGGAATACGTCTCCTGTCCTCCCCGCCCGATGACTTTCCAGATTCGCCGGAAGTCGGGGCGGAATAAAAACAATAATGGAATACTTGGGAGGAATATCGCCGTAAACGCCGCCGAGAGGAACGCGCGCTAATCGCCGTTTTCTAACGGCACTCGAACAATGGAACGAACGCCGGCTGTTGACAGCGGCTGTCCAGTCTATTCGCGCGAGCGGCGGATAGTCACGCCATTATTGTTCCTTCCGTGCGCGGTTCGACGAGCCGCATATTATCTCTCATTTTCGGAAACTTTGTTCGGAACGAACTCTTTATCCGCGCACGGACACTTGTACTCGCGCTCGGCGAAATTTCCATGTAACATTTAAGAAGCGCACCTTGTCGCAGCCGACAGACGACCGGCCGTTCTATTTTGCGCAATAAACGAAAGAAATAATACGTGGCACGAATCGCGTGCTACAATACTTCTCCGCGAATACACCGGACATAATAACGCAACGCGTCCGTACAACGTGCATTTATTGATTTCTATTTCACTTTTTGCTACTTTTTCTTTCTTTGTGACGGGCAATTTGGCGATCGGTGTTCTTATGAGTGCTCGATATAGCATTCTGAGAAAAAATGTTTGATATTTATAACTATAATCACATATACTGAAAGAAAAAATATCTGAAAATTAGTAAATATTTATTTGGTGAGTAGTAACGGCATATTTACTTAATCTAAATTACTTAAATAATCTAAATTACTTAAACAAAATAAATAGTTTTTTGTATGAGGAAAATAAAGTTTTCTTATGATTTTAAGAAAATGTATATTTGTTATTTAAGAAATGTTATATATTAATATAAATAAATATGCTGTGTTACAGTACTCACCAAATAAATATTTATTATTTCTTAGATATTTTTTCTCCCAATATAGACAAATAAATATTCTGAATTTTTTGATCAAGGAAAGCATTTGCTTATTAAATTCTACTTTTGATGTTAAATGATAAATTTATATGTGCATGTTACTACTATTACTATCTTCGTATTAGAACAATTAAAACATATGGTTAGGGCTCAAAATAATTATAATTTTAGTTAGATCAATTATCCCTCTTTTTTCTCATTGTAGCCGCCAGCACGGGATAAAAAGTCCGCCGCCTTCCGTGCGGACGCGCCGCGATCAATAACGATTATATCCTCATCCGCGGAAGTTATAGGGCGTAATCGGAATTTATGCCCATGTCCTTGCATAATGCAAAATTGCAGGTTCGCCGCCGCCCTGCCGCCGGGCTCAGAGGAAGCGGCGGTGGTTCACGCTTCGGGACTTGCGTGTTCTATGGTATACGCTTGTGCGTCGCTCGTTTTAATTTGTCACATTGACTATTAAGTTCAACTAACGAGGAGAAGTATTTCTCCGTTTTTTTTTTATATTTTTACTACGTAATTTTTTTACATGTTCTTCACTGAACAAGACGATTTTGTCTCGATTACGCCGCGATAATTAATTCGAAGAGCAAAAGCGGTGTTTAATATCGATATCGACGTAAGAAGCAGCGAGGCACTGTGAATATTTGTTTTTATTAACGATACTGCGACGTTGCGGCGCGCAAACATCGGGAATCATTAACGTGCGGTTGTGGAGAAGCGAAGGTACGCAAGAAGATCCGCGGAAGGCGGCAGAAGACGCCTCGTCAGCAAGACCCTGGACCTCTCGTCGAGGACGCTTCTCATCCGAAACAGAATGGATAAAGTAAAGCCGCCTGACGGCGCGTCGCTGCTGAATCGAATCGCGTCGCGACTTGCAAATCGCTTCGACAACGTACGTCGCAAGCGCTTTTCTTGCTCCGGAGATTATCTTGGCGCGGACGCGGCACGCGATCCACGCGAATAGTGGACGTTTCGCACATTTCGAGACTGAATTATTTATCCCTTTGCTAACAGGCTTTCGACTCTTAAAATGGACTCGTAAAATGGATGCCGAAATGGGTGATCTCTCTTTCTCTCTTTTTCACTTACTTTTCTTTTTTTGTTATCTTATTAAAAAGAAGGACTTCTTTCTTCGCTATTATTGTAAGGTAACAGTCTCAATTATGGGTCCAATTTCGAATCAAATTTGGCTTATTAATGTAATAAAAAAGTACATGTTATATTGAACAAATGCGGAAAATTTTTTTTATATTCCTTAGTTCTTTTATACAATTCTGAACTTCACATTCACAAGCATTTTTAATATTTAATATTTAAGAAAAAATCTAGGGTATTAGTTGTTTTTCCGATTCTTTAGATTTGTGAAATTGATAGTAGGTTGTACTACGTAAGTTGTAATTTCTAGTACTATGATTGAAAATTACTTTAATCTATAAAATAATTCACAGTTAGGATCGTTATCTTATTTTTTCTTGTTTTTTTGGAGAGAGGGAGGATCTTTTAATTCGCAACACAGCGTTTCATAATATCCCCGCGATCTCAGCGGGAACCGTACGCGCTTTATCAAACACGATGACTCGATGCTTGAGTCGCAAAACGTAGATGTAGACGAGATACACGGAGAAGAAGATGCGCGGAACACACAACGGCCGGACGCGCCGCAACGAAGCTGCGACTAGAATAATCTTTCGTCGGTCGTTTTCTTCGGACTGCACATGCAACAATTTTTAGGTACACGCTAAATAACGCCGAGACGTCCTCCGCGCTCGAGCGCACCTGCACGCTTTGACGATTTCGAACGCTGCGTTCCCTGTGTTTGCGAATATACAAGAGAGAGAAAGAGAGAAAGAGTGGAGAGAGAGAGGGAAGGAGAGAGAGAGAGAGAGAAAGAGAGAGAGAGAGAGATGATGGACATGAAAACGCTAGACGCTGTATACGCTGTTGGAGTCGCTCGCGGATTTCTCACTTGGCGGATAATCCGAATATTTTCATTGACTAACAGTGAGTGTCACGGTGATTGGCGAATTGATGTTTAAAAGCTTCCCGCCGGCAAGTTTCCGACTTGTCGGCTTTAATTCAATTTACACGGTGTTTTACCCGCCGTCGTATGTGAAGCTTTATTTTTCCGTCGCTATTGTAACAGGTGACTCGCGTAATCTTAAAAGTCTTTGATCTAATGTGAAAAAAGACCGGCTCGTAATACCGAGGATGAAATTTGTACCCCTTTGTACCGCAGGCTGCAGCTGTAATCGGCTTTCAGAACGTCCTTTTATGTAGCAAAAGAGTAGCAAAAGTCGAGTCCAATGGCCGAAGCTTTTAGCGTTTCGATCAGTGCTGATCGTTCGTGTCGAGCGCACGTTTCGTGCAAAATAAAAATCAAAAGTATTTTCTGTGCGTACACGGATGCGCGGCGTACGTGTAAAACAAGTGCTGGATATACTCGGAGCTTTTTTTCACGGCCGCAAACCGACAGCGCGGAGTGTTGGTGGGTGCGCGCGCGCGTTTCCAACGTTATTATTATAATTTCCGTTCAGAAACGCGACTCGTTTCATTTTATGCGCCACAGTCCACGGAAACGCATTGATAAGAGTGTAACGTGTGGCCGGTGTATTTTTCTGACGCGGCTAAACTTTACAGAACAAACTGTCCCATGGAAGCTCCGCGCGTCGCATGACCTCGTTTCACGTTTAAGAAGTGCAGGATATGTTCCATTTCACCGTTTTACCCGCCTTCGTCCGTAAATTCTTTTAAAAATTTACCACAAAATTATTTTTTAACGCTGTGAACCCTGAGGAGCTGATGATGGCGATTTAATACCGTTTAAAGTGACACTTCGCTTTAACATTTCTTCACTGGTACATTCAATTTATATTTGTTTAGATATGTTCTGTTTTTCATCAATTCGGACGTTGTCGACAAAGTATAGTGATAAAATATCATTGCGAATAAATATCTAATCTGAGTCGAAATTTTAATCTTACTTTCGAGCTCAATATTCCATTAAACGCTGCTTTGATATTCTGAAGCCTATATCAATTTATTTTGATCCTATTTAATCTACTATCTCTTTGTCGAGGAGTTTTCTTCAGAACATATCCAAATAATATTTCGTACGTTTTCTATCATTAAAAACGTTAAGCAGTACTTCAGTTTTTATATATATTAAACATATATTGATTCTTCAAAGTATATCGGATGTTAGAAAATTTAGATCAAAAATATACTGAGAAAAAAATATCTAAAAAGTAAAATATATTTTTATTCTAATTTTGGATACTAATAACATATTTATTTAAATCTAAATTCTTTTATTTAAGTAGAATAAATTTTTGCTCTTACAAAAAGTTCAGGTTTCAAGAAAACTTATATTTTCTAATGTGAAAAGTATTTTATATTAGTATAAGTAAATAGGTCATTAGTACACACTGAATAAATATTTTTTATTTCTTAGGTATTTTGTTCCTCAAAGCTAAAATCTCGACTCGGGAAAATTTTACAAGAAAAGAAGGGAAATCTCGTACATGACTATCAAATATATTTATATCATTTTGAAATTAAATTATATTTTTTGATTTTAACAAATTTATCCTTCGAAAAGTTAATCAAATCTAGACTCATGAGTTGAAATTGCTAAACGCATCTGAATAAAACGATTAACGCTGCGGAAAAATGCGAAAAGCGGTGGCCTGCTGTGACACTCGCGTAAAGAATTCAGCTTCGATTTCATCAACGAAAATATGATCGGGAGGCATCGGCGAAACACTTTGTGTATTAATCTCTGCACTCACAGAATATTATACGCCACGACGATCCTATATTCCATTTAGGCATTACAAGATTATAATTTTCTGAGCTAATCTAAATTTCTATACGTTTCGACGTGCCATATACGCGGCTTTTACGTCCACTTAAAAGGGAAATATCGTTATGGGAATTTCGTTATGTCTACGTGTCGCTACTGGCTATGTTATTAAAACTCCCTTCGCGCGTTACGCGCGGGCCACATTGGCCACGTTCTGAAAACTTTAAGCCACAGTTAAACCGACCATACTCTGAAACGGACACGATTCAATTACGTCCTGCGACCGCGAGCGTATCAATTATCTGAATCGATACAATTCGAGTTAAATGCTGTTTTCTGTTTTTCTTTTTAATGGCTGTTTTCTGTTTTTCTTTTTAACTAATAATTGAAGAATATCGATATGGAATAAAAAAATAAAATTGATTATCGTATTATTTTCTCTCACACAATACGTAAATATTATGTCAAAGGAAGACGTGATATTGCTAACGACGCAAATGAAACACACGATAGATAAAATCGATTATCTGTGTTATATTCGAGAATTTATGCGCGTCTCTCGGAATGCAAAAGAAGAAAAAATATATAGATACGCTCCCGTGAATTGTTTCCCTTTCGCTCTTGTGTAATCAGTCTCCCCACATCTGTATCATCTTTATATACCCGGAACGTCGAAGCGGGTATAAAATTTATGAACACTTGACGTCGAGGTGAAAGATCTTGGGCGAGTAGAGGTGAAATCATTAGTTCGTAGATTGTAAAAATGTTTAGCTATTGCGGGATGAAATGGCACGTAAAATAGTAAAAGTGCGAACGTCGTCGCGAGGAGTGATCAAACTATAACTTTTTTATGAATGATAAAACGAGGACAGACACAGATATTTTTCCGCAATATTGCAATTGCGTCTAAGGGAATAATAAAGTCAAGAGCCTTCAAGAGCCTCTCTCTCTCTCTCTGCAAGAGCTGAAATATAGTTGAAATATAAGCTGAAATATAGTTGAAATATAGTTATGACGGCTAAGATGTGCCACTAAAATAGAAATAGCTAATGTCGTTGCTATTGAAGCTAAATTTATTAGTCATTTAAATTTCGACGCTACGTTAAAAAAATATTTACTGCTAGAAAGCTCTCATTATTATCATTCCGCTCCTTTTTTAAATTACACTTTATACCCGTGAAAAACATAAAACTGACGTTTCGCACTACGAATCTAAATCGAGGTTACTCATTGATTTTTAACGTAAATTAACAATTAATGTCCACTTTAACCCTTGTGTCCACAACCGGGTACCCGGGTGCCCACTTGAGTAATAACCTTAGACAGGTATTTCTAAATGTTTTGGACGCGTAAATCTCACGCATTCGACTTTGTAAGAGTCCGTCCTATCACATCGCACGCATTGATTGACAATTTTCTTTCATTAATATCTTAATAATTACCGTAGCAAAATCTATACAAAATATGGCACAGAACAGTTCTGTCTAATCTTAAAAAATCTACCTACACACGCAAGTACCTAAGTCCTAAGAGTATCTAAATATCTAAAAATATACTCAAGTAGGCACCCGGGTATCCGGTTGTGAACACAAGAGTTAACGCGAAAACCAATGTCTTTTGTACTTACATAGTGATGCGTCACTTGATCCTTATTCCTCAGAAGAACGATTCTGCGTTCATTGGGAGCGCAGTAATTTTCCCTTTCCAATGAGCTTTGTTTCAAGTCGCTACGACGTCTACAAGTGGAGTTATTACTGTTCTAGATCGCTCGGCGTTATCGTTGTAACAAGCGCAACGCGACACGTCAAAGAGTTGCGGAATGCGACTATTGTTTCGGCGAGTCACCTTGTACTGTACAGCTCGCTATCCCCCCTCCGCGGTTCAGATAAGCGTAGCGCCCCCCCTTCCCGCGCCACTTGCTCGCTACAGTCGCGCGGTCGTTCACCTTCTGTAGAAGCATAGTACGCCGGCGCGCGAGCAAGTGTCAGCGTTGTACGAATGCGAGGATCGAACTTGAACAAAATATCGATACCGTGACGTTAATAGTTCTATCTCGAATGATTTGAGCGACGTGAAATAAAAAGCAATCTTCTTAGCGCGTGCGCACGCATCCTTACAAGTCTGTGCTACTTTCTCGTCGCTCATTCGAAAGAGTGTTGCAATTGATTAAAACAAATACGATAACACGAGCAACACGCAATCTTTTTCAGTCGTGATCGAATTTTTCAGATTCCTTTTTTCATCTTGTTTATTATAACAGTGACGAGATTAATATAACTATTACGGATCAAAGGAGAGAAATAAGTATCTGAGTGGCTATTTGTAAAATGATAAACTTAGTAATGGACTGTTTTTTTTAAATTTCATGAGTCCTCGCGCATGAACGTTGATATACGCGTTGTGTCGAACATTCTGTATACATTTCCAACGCGCCTATGAAAAAATATATAATAAAATATATAATAAAAAAATATATAATTATAAATATATATAAATATATATAATTATATATAAAATATATAATAAAACAAAATTATGAAGAGGCAAAGCTCTTGTTGTTTTAGATATCTATTAATTATATAGGGTGTCTAATTTTAGGTACTCGCGGGTGTAGATAGAATTTTCTAAATTAGAGAGAACTATTCTGTGCCACATTTTTTATAGATTTCGCTACGATAATTACTAAGATATTAATGAAAGAAAATTGGTCAATCAATGCGTGCGATGTGATGGGACGGGTTCTTACAAAGTCGAATGCGCGAAATTGACGCGTCCAAGACATTTAGAAATACCTGCCTATGATTAGTTCAATTTTATGTAGTAAGCGAATTGAAATCTTTTTTAATTTAATATTCTGAATTAAAATGCTAAGCTAGAATTTAGTCTGTATTTTGAATAAATTTGATGCTTCTGATGAATTTATGATAAATACTTCGTTTCTTTATATTTAAACAACAAATGAATAGGGGTTGTTTGAAGATCATGTTTTTTAACATGGTTGAATTTGTTTTAATATTATTTGCAATTTTTGTTATAGGATAAAAATTTATTTCCATTTATAAAGGACTAAAGATGATCGTAAAATCTTGAAAACTACAAGCCACAAAAAAATTTGAATAATGCATCGCACCCCCCTTCGAATCATGCAATATTCATTTGAATCAACTTTCGCTAAAATCAATATTTATGGCATTATCGAAGTGGTTCCAGTCACGTGCTTCATCCTACATAAATTTATGAAATACTTGAAGCAAATAACATTTACTTGAATGTAGTATGTATTTTTCTGCGTGTGCCGTTGAGAAAGGGCTACTGTTTGTAAGCTATTAGTGAGCTTAATAGATCGGGATTACGAGCCAGGCCATTCTGACCTCCGAGATCGTAGGTCTCGCGAGTCTTAGAACCAAGAGCGAACTAAAGAGGATTTGCACGTCAACGTGATCACATGCAGATGTTTACAATCGTAACTAGACGTCATCAAAGTTGGAAAATGAGTTTCCCGCTCTTCCCTGCGACTTAATAGTGCGTTCAAACGCTACAGTTTGCTTGCACATGCTGTGACGGACGAGAGGTTGCGACGATATTACCTCAATCAAATTTCACTCAGCGAAACCTGGAAACTTACTGATAAACGTTGCTTCGCAAGGGAAATTAATTGCGATTGAATAACCATAGCTTCGCTACGGTCAGTTTCTTTTTCTCACTGCCTCAATACTTCGCGACTGGACGCGACGTGCGCAACTCGAACGTAAACGTCTTTATGAAATTGGCGCCGATATTATCGACACGGAGTGTAAAGCATGACGTCGTTCAGCGATCGCGTCGAGATCGCCGTTGTGGCGATCGCCGGGCGCGTTTTATAGAAAGAATATGTGAAACATATAGAATTTACGAATGCTCCTCGGCTATCATTCCTCATCTTGCAACCACAAGGGCAAGGTCTTTCAGGGTCAACGAGTTCTTGAGCCGGCCGGTGTCGGGAGAGAAATGCACGGAAAATTCTTCCGCGTCAACCGACCTTCGTGATACGAGAGAAATGAGACGGAGCAAGGAACGACAGAGGTCCCGTTCTTTGTGTGCGCGCGAACAATGCCGGGAAGCATCACCAACGAGAACAAAATAATCCGTTATCATCGGTGTAATATCGCAGTAAGACATCGTTTATCCGGACATGCCCGGCACGGTGATACACAGGTATCGATTATCCACGCGAGACTCGCAGATAAAGGGAACCGTATCAACAGGATGCCGGACATAAGACGATATATACAAATGATGTAAATGTGGCTTTAATACAGACAAGGAGAATCTCTGTTTAAATGTTCAAATATTAGGGGAAAGAGGGAGAAGAGAAGAAAAAAGAGAGAGATATTCTCCAGGGGAACCAACGTTCGTATAAATCGTTACTCCAATCGCGTACACGAAGAAAAGAGATTGATCAAATAACGCGGCGCTATTTATCTTATTTATTTCGTCTCGCTATTTTATTATACTTCGGCATGTATCCTCCGTCAAGTATTTCCCGGTGTCCGATCGTTATTCAGAATTATTTATCTTTTTTCCTTCGGAGAAAAAGAAAACTCGACGCGGTCTCGTTTCTACCGCTCTTCTACGCGAAACTTGACGTGGAGAGATTCACCCCTTGGGCGTCTACGTCAAGTTAACGCGAAACCCCAGCTCTTCCGTAGACGCGGGTTTTTCGCGTCGCTGGTCGAAAAGCGCGTCGCTAACGAGAAGCGCGACTGGCTCGTAGTACGTCAGCAGGTCGCCTTGAAGACGCGTAGCCTTGGATATCGACCGACCCGCCGGCTCGTCGACTCAACCTTCGCCACTCGGCTGTGTGTTCGCCCCGACTGCGAGTCTCGACGCGATCCCACGCGTAGCTCCGTCTCCTTCCATTCCTCTCCCTCGCTCTTTCTCTCTTTCTCCCTATCCACCATCCGGTCGATCCCACCCCCGCAGTTCCACCACGTTCCGGCGACACAGCCTCAGTCTCGAAGACTCGAACCGCCGCCAACTAACGTAGGCCGTGCAAACGCTTACACGACGACGACGACGACGACGACAACGACGTCGACTCCTCAGGCCCGCGGCTGTGCTCCGTGAGTTGCGAACGAGGCGAAAGCTCGGTCGAGACTTCATCACGAAGAATGTCTACAACCACCTTCATTTTTTTCATCTATTTTCAGCACGACGCAGCACTGTTAATCTCGCAGATGCGGATTAAAATCGCGATGCATTATCTTTAAGCAAAACAGACTGCCCTTGACTATCTTATCTTTCGGATATGCCTTCTTTGTGAAATGATATTAAGACGACGAAAACGAGGCTCGGTCGTGAAGGGTGTCTGAGCTTAACTACTCCTATTTATTTGCGCTATCTCACTTCACAAGATGGGAGATGGTGGCAACTCCGACGGTGTGGGTCCCGATCACGATAAATTATTTTCAATCAAGCGAAGGGCGAGACTAGCCTACTTCGAGTATCCTTTTGTTCGTAGTAACTAATGTTGGTCTTAGCAGAGACTGACTGTAAAGGGATCGTGTTGCGCTACCCCTATCAGATCTCTTCTCGTGTCTTCGTCGTAGGGTGCGACCCTGGCAATTCCATTGGGACGCGTCAGGCGTACGATGTACATTTCTCATTGAACTGTCGAGTGACCGTAGTCCTTGCGCATGCAATCGTCTCATTAAAGGTCAGAGTTTAAAAGTTAGCTAGAGGTAGAATGCTGGAGGACACGAGTTTTACGCAGCGTGTTTTACACGGCACGGCTGAATGTTTACCGTGATCGGTGCGAAAATGGCGGGGTGGTTTCTGGCTCCGCGTGTGATCCCTCGTCGTTGCTACTCTTCTGTAGCGCGTCGGCACGCACTCCCACATCGAAGTGGCGTTTCCACCCCGCCCCGTAGTCGGAGCTTCGTGCTTTACGGCCCTTTGTCACGGGTTTGCCCTTCCTCTAACCCTCTCTTCCTCCGCTCTGCTCGCCGACGTGAGTTCGACGTTGTCTTTAACGTCAGGATCCGTCACGGACGCGACGCGACGCGACGAGACGTGATGGCGATTATAAAAAACGTAGACGATTGAAAAGTCGCGTCTCTGGACCCATTAACGCTCGACAGATCAAACCAGCCGAGATGTCGCGTACTGTCTGGAAAAAAGAAATCCTCATCCAATTTTGATGGACGAGAAGTCAGATAAATTCATTTGATTGCTTCGTATTGAGATCAATTAAGAGAATGTTGGTTGGAACCATTGGTCAATTAATTTTCTTCAATTTCTGTTTTCTTGTCATCAGTCGTTATCGTGATTGTTGAATGACAGAGAAATTTGCACTTATTCAAAATCCGACGTAAAGGGAGTGAGAAATTATTTTCGATTGTTGTTTTATTAACCGAGTGTATCTCTGGGTGAAATTACTAAAGGTAACAAAAGAACGCCGCGAATAGAGTCATCTCGTGCAAGACCTTCCAAAACAGCATGCGGAGAGATATATTATGCCCGGATGTCGGCGAGACGCAACATCAGAATTTCGATGTATACCTACGTGTCTCTCTGTATTTTGCATCGTACAACGCGGGCGCCGCTATATTACTCAAAGAGAATGCACAGTGCGTAAATACTCGTAAAGAGAGAGAGAGAGAGGGGGAGAGGGAGAGGGAGAGGGAGAGAGAGAGGGAGAGAGGCGAAGGAGAAGTGACAGCAGATAAGGGTGCGAGAAATATTCCGTACGCAACCTTTCCCGCAAAAGGCTTTCCATCAAGGAGTGTAACCTCGACGAATGTAATCTTGATGGTCTTTGCACAAAAATGCATAGGCGTGACGTTTAATCGTGAAATACGACGTACGAGAAATTAAGAAAAAATTGTCGTTGCTATCCAGTCTAGAAACATTTCAATCTCAACTTAATTTTACCATGCACTCGTCCCGTTTTATTTTAATAGCGATTTTATCGTAAGAGATATTTTACGATGTAACGCTCTCGACGCGCCGTGAGAATTGACCTTTCGTTCCTATTTATAATCGCTCTTATTTCTAGCGAAAGACAGCACAAGTTATTCCATTTTATCGGGTTATTCGGCGTGTTATTGCGCGGGTTAAAAACGGCGCCGTGGATTCAAATCAGAGAGTCGGATGCAGACGTCGCGTATTGAGAAGACCAACAATTAAGTCTCCTAGTGAACTCAGTGCGGCGTCTGCTTAAATGGTTAACGAGTTGCTTCCATAAACCGCCACCCTCATGCGCGTCGTCGAGTATTTTATGTCGTACAATGATTCCGAACTCAATTACTTCAGTCGTAACACGAATGTAAGGCAATCAAAAGCACGCGGATGCTTTTAACTCTTAATCGCCGTGGTTCTTTACGCGGTCGCAAAGCGGATGCGTCTCTAAAAATTATCGGCTGTGTAACGATATTTCCGAGATTACCCGATTAAAACGGTCGGGATTGTTTGTTACGTTCTTTTTCTTCTTACTCTGTCACTTTATTTCCGTTACACGTGATTAAAGGGCGCGGTCAGTTCACTTAACGAGAAGCAGCAACACGATTATTCTTTTATCAACTAATATTAGTTTTATTGAACAAAATATTGTCGATATTATACTTGTAATATCTTCTTCAGAATATAATCAGAATGTCTAAATGCAACTATCTTATCTTTCCGCTGATACAAAAAGGATTATTCACATAACACTTTTCGACTCGTTTTTCGTGGAACGTCCTTTCCAAAGTTTTCCATTCGTTTAATCGCAATAAATTTTGCTCGTCGCGACGTTTTTCCACTGCTGTTAGCGGGAAACCGATAGCGCGACGACAATCGGGACTCCAGATCGAAAAGTATATCACTCGTTCGAGTCATAACTTGTATGAGAATTTCATACTTTCTCATCTATTCGCAGAATCTCGGTGTGTATTCTTGTAAAATTTATTTTCATCGATACATTTGCTTTATCTGTTTAAAACCCCGCTGGCGTTAGTGTATACCGATAAAACAGTGCTTAAAAATTAATTTGTATATAAAGTTTATTCGCAGAGATAAACTTTATTTCACAGAAATAAACCTAAATATATCTCTCTCAAATGAATGTTTCAATACTTTTTCTCAGCATTTCATTACATTTTATATTTTTGCCATACTGATAATCATAAAAAAATATAGTTGTAAAATCATGAAAAGTGTGTCAATAACCAAACTTTACGATCGCATTTGCGTCTGCAAAACGGTAGCACAGCTTGGAAACGTATATTTATCGATAGGCTCTTCTGCGAATGAGTGTACTCTTGTCTGCTCGAAGATGCTTCATTTATTACCGTAGCACGAGGGTTAATTAAGAGCAAAGTAGACGGTATCAGTTAAGATCCGCCAAGTAGAATCGGAGGGGATTGCCTTTACGAATTCGACGTCGCGCTTATTTACAAAAGCGAGCGCGGACCCTTTCACCTCTCTCGTCACGACCATCAACAAAAGTCCGTCAGATCGAAGTTCTTAATGGCAAGCGATTTCAGCTTATTGCCGCCGTCGTTCGTCTCGCTCCCGACTTGATTGCCAAAGTTACAGTAGCGCACTTAATTCCGTTTATCGTGGAAATCCCCCCGTTGCCGGAAGTTTTTTTCTTAATGGCACGCTCCCGTTCCCGCTCTGCGAGGGTGTTTCAAAGAGGAGTCCGTTTCCCGTGCTGCACGATAAGAATCATCGTTTCTTTGGAAGAAGGAAAAAGAGAGCGACGCAAGGAGCAGGAAGTAGTGTGGATGGAGAAAGAATCGTGTCAAGAATTAATTAAAAATCGTACTCGCTGCGGGAAACCTCGCACGATTGTTGTGCAGCGAGCGCGCACGCGATGGCGCTGAAAATATAAAGCTGAAAATCTTAAAGAATATAATCTCGTTCGAAGACAGAGAAGAAGAGAAAGAAAGAAGGAGAGAGAGAGCACGCAATGAGAGATACCCCTTTAGCAGCACAACGATATTCGATATTCAATACTCGGTTCTATTGTACGCCATACGCGTCCACGTGCGCGACCGACGGGGCAATGACGCGCGCACGCACCTAGTCATTTGTATTCATTATGCGCGCGGCCATTAAAACGCGCCGCAAAATGTTCCTCCCGTCGCGGGTGTTAAGGTGTGTGAGAGCAGATTTTTACGATTCCATAAAAAGATTTACGAGGGACAGTTACATCTTCAAAGTGGAGGAACAAACGCGCGACCCGACGGACGAGTGGCGCGACTGATAGGCTGCGACGTGTTAGATGCGTTTGCGGAAAACGCGCGTTATCTTCGATGTTACTTATCTGTCGCTTCGTGGGAAAATCCTGAAGAGGTGACGGAGCGCATGGAATAGTAATATGAGCCTTGTCCACAACTTTACTTTAAAACGTAAACCGTAAAAAATTGACCAACCATGGTCGATTTTTAGAAGAATAATTGACTGTAGTTGGTCAATTTCTTACGGCTTACGTCTTAAAGCAAGGTTGTGGACAAGGGCTGAGAAGTCTGGGAGAATCTTGATGATTCACAATGATTCGATTCAAGTAGGATCAAGAATTGGAGAGGATACGTACAAGAATGAAATTTAGAAAGAGAAAAAGAATATATTGAGATGAAAGAAATCAATTGGGAAAATAATTTACAACACGTTGACGGCCATGTTTAGTGGTCGGCAATATTATTCCTGGCTATTGATATTTATCTCGTCTCATTAACTTATATATAACGTACAATTAATTGCATTTGAAAAATGGTTCCTGTAGTCAATAGAGAGCAAATAAAACAAGATAAAAGTATACGCGTTTTTAATTACATTAAGTTACCACATTGGTAATGCAACCATCAGTCCAGCTTTTACCCAAGTTGAAATTTCAGTCTTACTTTCGGGCCTGAACTTTTTAATGTTTGTATATTCTGAAGAATTAGTACATGTTTAATATACATAAAAATTGAAATTCTGCTTAACGCTTCTGAATGACAAAAAACATAAAACGTCATCCGTAGATTCTAAAGAGGGCTTATCTAAAGAGCGAAGCTATTAGAATAGGATCAAAAGACATTGATTTTAGGATGTCAAAATAGGTTTTCAGTTAAATATTAAGGGCGAAAATAGGATGAAAATTTCGAATTGTGTACAATCAATGGAAATCAACGTGAAGTCAGCATATTAATTTTCAGCCAGACGCCCATGACGATGCAATAATATATGATAGCGTTTGAACGGCACAATATTCACACAATGATTATTCGACGCAGACGGTTCAGGCGGCCTTGCAATCGAATAACTTGGAGAAGTATCCGCCTTCAAAAATGAGAAGACGATCGAAGAAAAGAAGAGAAAAGGGAAGTATGAAAGAGGAAGTTGCTGTGTTGTGTTCCGGAAGAGACTGATATCCATACCAGGGAAAAGAGTAAGGAAGATCGTTGCGTTCGGCTCGGTATAGAATTTTCTAAGCTAGTCTCTTCCAAGTCAGAGAGACCTCCCTTCTCACAGCGAGCGGTGTAACCCCGGATAGTTTTGTGCCGCGTCACGATGGACGTAATCATACGCGTCATTAGGCGATTCAACGCTGATACCGCGTTCGCAGTGGGATTGCCTGAGACAGACAGAGAGCCGATAAACAGGCGATCGGTATTACAATTTAAACGCTCAATAAAAACAAGGGCGAGCGATCAGTCTACGTTAGCTCGAATACTTTCCTTCGGCGATTGCGTTACGTGACGTAGCAAAATACACCGAATACGTCGAATACACTTGTTCTAGTATCATTTCAAACGCCAAACTTATCGACGATGTTAAATAGCAGAAACAAATGCGGTCTTTGCACGTCTCGCGGCGTTTTCTATTGTCTTTTCTATTAAATAACGAAACTCTGATTGTTTCAGCACTGAGATACGTGGGATAATGTACATGACGTATCGTTATTCGTATTGTTGATGTAATAAACCGCGTGCGGTGCGTTTGATCATAGCCTTGCAATAACCAATTGATACGTAACGCGAATGGTCTGTGCCCATTTTTGTCAGGCCGTTGCGAGCCGCTACTAGGAATCATGTTAATTCCCATGACGCGAATATTTGCACTAAACGTTCGTGAGACCGTCGATCACGCTAACCTTTCACCGGCCTTTTCGGACGGCCAGCCGATAAAGAGCGTCAATTAATTCCGAATCCGCAAACGGATCTCTTCGGTAATGTTGAGAATTAAATTGGATTATACATGAGAAGGATCGAATAATGTGCAATTGGGTCATGAAAGGAAGAGAACGAGAGCGCGATGGAGCGAGAGAAAGAGAAACAGATAGAGAGAGAGAGAGAGAGAGAGAGAGAGAGAGAGAGAGAGAGAGAGAGAGAG
>NW_022639503.1:613293-617684 GCF_010583005.1 Odontomachus brunneus | reverse complement strand
AGAGAGAGAGAGAGAGAGAGAGAGAGAGAGAGAGAGAGAGAGAGATTGGCGTGCAGTGCTCGTCACAGCGCTCGCTCTGTCAGGACAGAATTTCTGATTTGAAGTGCCGTAGACACCTGCTCTCAACTCTGTGTGGCCCGTATTCATTATCGGCCGTCGATTGTGTTCGCCGCGAGACTCGTTTGCATACTGCCGCCTCGGGAATTGAATTATTGTCGATTTAGACAGATTCGTGTCGAGTGGCCGCGCGCGCCAGCGCGTCTCCATCTTCGCAGATTGATAACGGGTGACCGGGGGAGGTTGGAAAGGGGTGAGAAAGAGGTGGAATGGTAGAGGAGGAGGTAGAGGGGTTGACGTCCTTTCACCGGGGATTTACAATGCGCGAGGGAAGGTTCGCCGGTTGCAGCAACTTGGCACCGATACGCCTCCTTTGTGGACGATAATGTTTAATATAGGCGCGCACTGAATGTCGACGCGACAAAGCGTCCGCGCCGTCTGCGCGATATACTTTCGGCGAATTCGTAATATATATTCCACGGGAGATGCCGCGCAGATAGGTGCGTATATGATGTATTTCCGTCGAGGCTACATCGACGGCATATTCATAACAACTATTCTCGGTGATAGAGCGCGCAAGCCCCACCACTACACGGAATACATACGAGAGAAACGGATACATAAAAGCCGCTTCACCTCAAGTGAAGATCGTGTTCCTAAAAGGTATTACAGATAAAGAAAGAAAGAATAAAAAAGAAAAAAAAAACATCATACAGAGGGAAATATTCCGGAGTTCCGGGTTGCTACACGATAGCACTAGAAAGAGGAGAAAGAGAGAGAAGAGGGGAGAGAGAGCGCGCGCAAAGCTATTTTTTCTAATAAATAACAGATAAGATTTTTTAAGGATTTTTAACCTTCATAATCTGGAAAATCACTATGTGGCGCATTATGTCTTATTCTTTATCAATCTACCTTTTAACGAAAAAATTCTAGTTCAAAAATTGTAAAAGAGTCGCTCAAACAACACTTGAATTGCAAGGGTTAAGATTTCCTTGATAGACAAGATCGTCGCACGTGTAAAAACGGATAAAAGAGAAATCACGAAATTTTATCGTTGCTTTTTTAACAGAGCAGACAACGTTAACAGCGATTTTTTGAAAAATCGTCACTGAAAGAAAGGGAACTTAGAGGTGAGACGTCGCGGCGAGACTACGTTACCGCAACGTAATAGACACGAGACGCCTACGAGCTACGACGCCTAAGTGCCAGAATGTTAAGGACGTCGTACAACGCGAGCTATCCTTATTTCGCGTCCTACCTGACCCGAACTAATCAGCAGCCGGCAATAATCACATTATATTAACGAAGTTATCTGCCAGACTAACCCTGACGGCTATGAACCGACGACGATGCACGATAGACTTCGAGTCTGCGTGCTATCCCCCCGCGTGTATTTCTCTTCGCCATTCATCTGCCCGAGGGCAGACAAGCCCGAACGAAACGCCTGGGGTGCGAGTGTGAAGCTGGTGTAAGCGAGAACCGAAGATAAAGGCCGATAACTCACAGTTTTGTTGGAAATAAGTTATAAAGTGGCGAGCACATAGTGCGAGTACACGAACGAGAAACTCTGAGAACATTAACGATCAAATCCTAATCGTTTCATCTATATCCCTCCCTCTCCCTTTTCCTCTCTCTCTCTCTCTCTCTCTCTCTCTCTCTCTCTCGCTCTCATTAGTTCGCAATAAATTTAAGGAAGCTGTAATAGTGGTTTAATGCACGAAGAGCGTGATATCACTATGAAAACGAGACAATAACAACATTGTCATCTCGTTCGATTTAGGTAGCTCTAGTCTGACAACCGAATTAATACCCGGATATCGATGTATTATTCACAAACACGCGCGTTCCCACGTCCTTTCGTTGTCGCCTATGTATGATATATCCGCGACGCAAAAGCACAGATCGCATCTTCCTCCGGCGAGCGACGGGACATTACGACAGAAATATGTCTGAGTTGGCTGCTAGATAGATACATCGAGGGCACAATTCCAGACTGGTTGATCCGAGGATTAGGCGACCTTGGTGGCTGGTCCATTGCCAAGCTGATCCGAGTAGTTCTTCCTTATCTATACGCGTCTCGGCAGATGATGTCAGTTCTGTTCAGATAGCCCATCGGGGTACAAGGATCCACATGTGCGTGCCACCCCCCAGCCCTTTAATCCGCTCGATACTCGGATGTACAACCCGTCGGTCCTTTCTCTTTCTTCGCGACGAGACTCTCGCCCTCTGCCTCGATGAAGAAATACGACGGTCTCTCGATTGGTAACTGATCGACGCAAGCCGCCGTGGGATTTTTTTTTTACAATGTCGTAGTTCAACTTTGAACGTTTCCATCAGGTTTGTGTGCTGTGGATTCCAAAATTACGCTACGCGGATTATTTTCTACGTGATGTACGTGTTTTTTTCATATAATCAAAAAAATTTGTGTAGACCAATTTATTTAGGAAAAATGACGTTCATAAATTTACATTAGAATTCTAAAAGTCAAATAAAAATATAAACTTCATTAATTCTTGAGCAAGTGTCATGCGTTTTTTCAACGACATTTATATTCATTGTCTACATAGATTATATCTTATACATATAGCTTTATCTGCACGTAGGCGTAAAATATCATAATTTAGTTTACGCATGAACACCTAATCTTGGTTTTTATCCTATAATAAAAAGGATGTATCTCATTGTTGCCTTTTTCCTAGAAATATTGATTGCTGGTGAAAAAAGTCACCGTTCAAAGGATGACAGTGTGAAATTACTTAAAAAGTATTTAAAAATCGATGGCGAATGGTAACGCACCGGTTTGTAGTTCCTAGTTGATATTATTAACCGTATGTGCTTTTTCTCAATGTTTATTGATTCTGCGTGCCATTAATCTTCCCCCTTTCTTCATATTTCCCTATTTCTTCTGCATTACTTCTGTCCGTTCTCAAAATATCGATGATATATTCTTATTGCGCAAACGCTTCCCTTCTTGTATTTTTCCCTTCTTGCCTTTAATGGAGAAATTTTTAAGCTTATGCGGCGTTATAGCGGAGAAGATCTGTCTGCCCCGGAAAAAGCGGGCGTTTATACGCCGTACCAAGAGCACTTTCCTGGCGCGGTCACCCATTCCACGTCGTAAAAATTTAAATCTCGATTTTACGACCACGCGCCCGATTCTCGAGGAGCGCGAGAGGTGCAACGGTCGGTTGCACCCATCTACGCGTCGTCCGGTCGGGAAAATACCCAATTTCGCGCAGAGGATCGCGATAATGCGTTTCGTTTTGCGCAAAGTTGCGATCGTGCCTCGCGAATCTCCCGCAGGTTCGAATGCCGAGATAATATTATGAGAAGACGAGAGACGACGTCGAGTATAACCCCCATGACCCTGAACGATAACGTTTAAATTGCGGACGATGATAATTACTTCGTTAAAAGGATGATCGCGTCGTTTGGCGCTGTTCCAGCAGTGATTATAACCTACTAATAATCTACGAATTTGTACTTAAATAGCTAACGCTGTTTCAGAATTAACGACGAAACGCATCTTAGGATATCAGGGCCTTTATTCTTGAAATAATATACGTAAGTTTTACTGTGCAGGTTTAATCATACTATAAAATAGCTACGCAGTAAAACTTACGTATACGCAACTATTTCAAGAATATGGGTCCAGAGATTGATTCAACCAGAAATTACTCAGGTCTTCTTAATGATAGGAAGCACGTTTTTGTTCTTTTAACCGGACGAATGTCAATAGCTTCGTGCAATGGCCTCCTGAAAATCGCGCTGAAAATCGAGATATTCACAATCTCTCGTCGTCGCTGAAGCGAGCCGGCAATCGGCCGAAAACTTCAGAACGCGAAGAGAGCAGCGAATCCGGATTATCGCCGAAACAAATGCCCACATTAAGGGATTAATTAAAAGTTCCCGTCTGCGCCCAGCGGCCTTAGTTGCGGAATAAATTTTTCATACTGTAATATGGCCGTGTTCGTGGTGATTCCGCGATGGGCCGCGCACGCGAATTTCGCCGTGAATTTCACCATGAAACGATCGCTCTAGCGGACCGTGTTTTCCCCGAAGGCGACGACGGCGACGACGGCGGCGACCATCGGCGGATGCGTGGAAAATTGGATGTACGAATCGGGGGACGAAGCCGCCGGATAAATTGAGATTGACGGAAATGTCGAATATTTTCGATCTCGAGAGCGCGAGCGCAACCGCCGGTGAAAGTGCGCTTATTTAATTTACAAGCGGTATCGACGCCGACTATTCTCGCGCGAGATGGAGAGACAGAGAGACAGAGAGAGAGAGAGAGAGAGAGAGAGAGAGAGAGAGAGAGAGAGAGAGAGAGA
>NW_022639503.1:588437-613236 GCF_010583005.1 Odontomachus brunneus | reverse complement strand
AGAGAGAGAGAGAGAGAGAGAGAGAGAGAGAGAGAGAGAGAGAGAGAGAGAGAGAGAGAGAGGGAGAGAAACAGAGAGAGAGGGAGAGAAAGAGAGAAAGAGAGAGACCGAGCGAGAAAAATCGCACCGTGGCAATCATTGAAACTACATAGTAATACAGAGTTCGTTGCATTTCGTAACGACGTCTGCTCGATTGTTCTATGTTCCCGCAGTCGTCAAAATTCTAGGCGGGAGTTTGCGAGCACGAGCTCGCAAAATTTAAATTAAATAAACACCGCGACGCTAATGTTCGGAACGCGTTTTAACGTGGTCGAGGTTGATCGAGATCCGTCGACAATTTGCTTGGAAGCAATTGCAATTGTATATGATAAACTGCGCGACGGCATGAAGTCAGAAATCGTGGAGTTATGCTACGCCTAATGGAGGCGCAAATAGAGCAGCTCCGTAATCGAGTGCCCGGCTTAATTGCTCGAGCATGGTCAAGGGTGTTTGGAAGTGGTAACGTGACGACAGAGCTTATTGACCAGTTTCAATACGATACTATACTCAAAGCTCACAGAGATGTCCATAGCAGATGTTCGAATTCATAGCGACGTAATCGATTGTGCAATTAACGAATTCGTATATTTCGCCTGGAGCGGATGACTAATTTAAATCTCTAGTGTTAATTGCCTCCCCTTGTGTTTTCGGTTTTAATTACTTTAAAGAGATTTCAACAAAGGTTTCAAAAGAGCTTTATCCTTTAATACGTTCACTCTCACAATTTATTTGGGGAACTCTCTCTAAAGGTCACATTATATTTGTTTTTATTATGTAAAACACTGAATTAGCTTAGTTTATGGATACACAAAAACTATCGTTATCATACATAGATAACGTTGGTGGCGAATATATCAAAAATATATAATTTCATCCTTAGTGAAATACTTTTTTTATACAAGGTGTCTGACATGCCATTGCCAATGCACGTGCACAAACAGACCACGCCTGAGCAGAAATTAATATTTTTCAAACAACCACATAAAATCTCGAGTAATTAAAGAAGATCAGCGAATTAGTACCTGTTATGAAACGAGTTCTGTAGACTTGCGATTATTTCGTAGCAACACGACACGCTCGCGATATATCGAAAATTAATTGTGATCAGTGCGTCAGGCATCCCCTGTACTCCCTGCACTGAGAGAAAAAATATCTAAGAAATAGTAGATATTTATTTGGTAACTATTAACAGCATATTTATTTATATTAGTATAAAATATTTTCCAAATAAGAAAATATTTTCTTCAAACTTTAAGAAAACTTTTTAGTGTTTCTCATGAAAGCAATTATTTATTCTATTTAGGTAAAAGAATTTAGTTTTAAAAGAGAGAGAGAATAAGTATGCCGTTTTAGTACCCACCAAATAAATATTTACTAATTTTTAGATATTTTTTCTCTCAGTGTATTTTCCTCAAGGGGAAAATCTAAAACTAAGGGAAACATATTCCAAACGCGATATTATTCTTTTATTAAAATATTATTCCTTATTAAAAAGGAAATTCTATTTCAGTGAAGCTATTGCTTAGAACATTATAGGAATTATGAGATTACAGGAAATAGCAACTTGAGTTCTCTTTTTTGGTTATTAAAATATTTTTCTTTTATAAGAGGATTCCGCTGAAGATGAGATTAAATTTGTGTGTATGTGTGTAAAATTGAAAATTTTGCGTAAAAATAAGCTCGAAATGGTGAATACATATGTGATGCTCGAATGTTATAATGTTAATTACGAAGCTGATAAAGAAAAGAAAACGACCCGCACACTTTTGTCGGGGCCGAATTATACAAAACAGAAGTATTTGAGCGCAACGACGGATTTGCGATGGCAGCAGCATTCGCAAACGGCGTCAGCAATCATGATGCTCTTCCGGCTGAAAATCCGGTGCGCACTTTCGGCGAGAGAAATTTCAATTTCGCGAGATGAGATCGCCGCATCGGTTCACTTCCTGAAGTGGCAGGCACTCGGCTTGATACATACGACATCGAAGATTCGTTCTCGTGTCCGAAAAAGATATCATGGGTCGCATATAGGACGTTTCAGAAGTCGTGCGCTTCTTCAAAGGTCCTTCATGAAGTAAATTAAAGCACTATTTAGCTATGCCGACAAGCAATTCTCTCTGATAAATTCTCGATTTTATTGCGTTTCGAGATCTTCGATATCCTCTCTGCGAACTCTGTCGTGCTCTTATGATGTCGCAATAACGTGTACCCGAATAGTACTCGAGGCAGAACGATATCTCCCCATATTCCTGAATGCGCGAGATAAAGGAAATCTATTTTTATTTGTCTTCTCGTGCGTCGAAACACTCCTCCTTGCCGTGGATTTCCTTGCGCCGATTTCGAGAGAAACGCGTAACGACTCGATAACGACTTGATCCACCACCTGTTTATGCCTCGAGAGGAAATACTTCTTCTCTAACCGCCGCGCATGCTTTCCTGCCGTCTTTCCTAGGTACGGTGTCGGACCTCAATCGCGAAGAGAAACGTCTCTCTCGTTGGGTGAAAATTCAACTACGCTCAGCTCAAGCGCTCCACTATCCTGCGAAAATATTTACGAGGCACTCGGTGCGCCGTCTTGGTGTTATTCATACCCTCGTTCCGCCTGGAATTAGCAGCGACCGTGCGATTTATCCGGATACCGATAGCGCGCATTACCCGTGAAAGCTCCGCAGCTATATTCAACTCCAATCCAGAGTTACAGGCGACGTCGGAACGTCGTACGTCGTAATGAGCACACTTCGTTATATGTATCACATCCGAGGACTTGTCGCGGCGCACCTGCCGTATCACTTCCTTTGAAGCTTTGTCGAAGTCATCCATCCTTCCGGGAGAGTATTCGATGACCGGTCGGTCAGTCGGGCTTTGAGAGAGCTTTAACGTAATGATCGATTGTGCACGACCTGCTCGGAAGAAGCGGAGCCTCGCTTCGTCCTCGCTTCTGCCTCCACGCACATTCGTCGTCCTTCGTTTTCCCTTTGTAAAACCCATTCCTCCGTCGCTCCTTGGCTCCACCGGAAGCAACCCCATCCCTCGGCCACCTATATATTGCCTCTTGCTTCGTCGCATCCTCATTACGTCCGTTGCCGCTATCGTCTCCATCTCGTCTCGGATCGCCCTCATCCTATTTCCCAAAATGTTATTACGTCGCTCACGCGCGAGCTGCGCTTCGAAGTTGCGTTCGACGCTGTGGTCGTGCGTTTCCTCGAGGTCGCCCCTTCCGTCGTCTAATCTCTCGTACTTTTCCCGATCGTTCGTTTCCTCTCGGATAAAAGTTACTTTCGCGTCGTGAACGATTACGAAATAACAATGCTTGCGAATTAACTCTCCGTGTACAGTGTTGGATCTCGATGTGAGACTTGATATTCGATCGCTCAGTAACTTTCACAAAAGGTCCGGGAATATTTCAAAGTAGTACAAATCTGTTTGCAAATTTTAATTTTATTGCGCTATTATCTTCTAGAGATACAGAAGAAAGTTCTAGAGATACAGGAGAAAGTCGGAGACTCTCCTGTACCTCTGCAAAAAAGTGTCCAAAAATATTGATTTTCAACAAAGTTGAAATATTTTACGTATTTATATAAGATATTTTATATATTATATAATTACAATAATATAAATATAGAGAATACATATATTATATATAAGATATTTTATAAGATATTTTTATATAAAATATTTTGGTCAAATTTATGGTACTTCAAAGTTGCTCGAGAGTCTGACAGACCAAATTGTATCATATGTCCCAAAAATAGGATTACACACGGAAGATTAAGCAGCGTTCTCAAAATCGACTATCTCAATTTTGGGAACGATGATTGGGACGGATATGAATCTGATTGTTTGAAACGATTATAATTGTCGGCAGCCTGCGAGATAAGCGGCGGAAAATTTGTTGAAATTGATCCGAGGAAATTGTGAGTTCATGACCCTTAGCAGCAATTTTCTCGGAAATTTATCATTCTCCCGGGTACTTCCAATAAATGCGACGTTACCAACACGGATAATGAGGTTCATGAGAACGAGTGGTGTATCTTACGTCCTCACGTAACACAGAGTGCTATGATTCGTATCTACATAAGACATTATCTTCATTTGTCCCTTGGCACGAATCAAATCGTGTTTAATGAAACATTAGCTGTACTAATTTATTCAGAATGAAAGGGGTCCTATTGTAAGAGACGAGGAGAAAGCACGACGCGTTGCGGACCTACTAACAGACGGGCTACTAACAGACGGGCGACACATAAAACCGACAGAAATAATTAATAACCCTGTAGATGACGGATTACGCCACGACGTACACCTTCCCGTTTGATTAATCGCCATCGGTTTTTCACGATGCGCGACATTTAAGATCAAAGAAGGTTCCCCGAGATAGACGTCCATCTAGGTCTCACCGTTTTGTTTTTGCGCGTCGCGCCGACGCGTATAAAATATCATCAACCTTGCGATTTTTGCGTCTATTAAGGTACATCTTTGAGTAAAACACGCCGAAATGACGTGATGTGATTGAAAAATAAATTTCACTAATTTATTGCCCGGATTTCACCAACGTCGATTGAATCTTAACTTGTGTTTAATCTCAGATTAGATCGACGTTGATGAAACTAGACATTAATCTTTCAGATTTCGAGCTGATAGATTTTCAACGGACACTTCAGTATTGTAGATAATATACTGAGAGAAAAAATATCGAAGAAATAAACAATATTTATTCGGTGGATACTTATAACGTATTTATTATATACATATTTTTGTACTGAGAAAAAGTATTTTTCAAATAAAAAGATATACGTTTTCTTAAAACTTCAGCTTTTATGAAAATAAGTGTTCGTTTTATTTAAGTGGAAGCATTTATAGATTTAGTAAATCTATGTAAATGTGTGTTATTAGTGCCCATCGAATAAATGTTTTCTCTTATTTCTTAGATATTTCTTCTCTCTATGTACGCAGTTAATAAATTGCTTAGTATTAATTTCAACAGAACACCTAAAATATATAGGCTGGGGGAATATCAGGCATACTTTATTTATCCGATAATGGCAATAATCTGGAAAAATTCGAGCTGCAGGCACGGAGAGCGCGCACCCTTCGCGCGCGAGGTGTCTTTATCACGATGAAATATGCGTATAATACCGCTTTGTTCGCCCACGCTGCGATCTATACGTGTGTAGGGAGGCAGAGCCCTGCTTTCACGACCCTCTATTTAATCCGTCCAAACCTCCCTTTTTAGCCGGGCAAGCCGCGCTCCTATACAGCGTAGTCTGCGAAAACACGGTTTGATGCTGCTACATAGCGCTGAGGCTCGCGCAAAGATTTATACCTGGATTTGCTAAACAGCCGGTCACCGCGCGCGCATGGGTATACCCGTATAAAAATTCAATTATATGAATTATTTATCCCGTCGCGTGGAGAGAGGTGGCTTTCCGTACATCGTCTCCTTGCGAACAATTTGCGATCGTACACTTGACGCGACGACGAAACGTAAGTCGCGAAGCTCGCTGCACACACGCAAAACACACAATTGCGCGCCAAGTTTGTCGAGCGAAATAACCGGGAAAGACTCTGTATGATCGCGCGAGAGAGCGCACGAGAATAGAAATTTCCCGGAATTTTCGAATCAACTTAAGAAATTGACGCGACGAATCAGCGGAAGTGGTCAATAACCGTGTCAATTGTAGGGGCGAACACGCGAGCGCAAACAGAGAAACGCGACGAGAGAAAAGTCTCAATGCGAAAGTTGGGCGTAAAGTTTCGCGCGTGGGTCTGCAGATCGTCGGGAGGGAGAAAGAGAGAGCGCCGCGACTCCATCGCATACATCACGATGAGCTCTTGAAGCTTGCGTGCGCCCTACATGGGTCACCATGGAAACGGAAAGGAAGCCACTCAGGACCCAGGAATTCCTCGCGAGGATAACCCAAGTACTACAGTTGTATCCCCCGCGCGGGGAATCCGCCGCGAGGACTCGTAATATCGCGAGCGCGACAAGAGATTGTGCGCCACGGAAAGAAAATTGAGATGAGCGTGTATGAGGGCTGCCGGCGAGAGTGGCGAGAGCTATTGTGCCGGGGATAGCTTAAATATTTTACAGGAAGCTGTGTGCGCGTCGCGCGCGTCCGTATCCGGCAATAAAGTACCCCGTCGCCATCGTCGTCGTAGGTAGACAAATGTGACAGAGAACACATTACTCGCGGTTTTCTTTATTTAGTCGGTCGCATATTGCCCACCAATAATGCAGGGATCCGTGTAACTAGAAAATTGCTTCCCGCGAGCCACGAAGCAGGCGGGAAATCTACTTAAGAATAGCGCCGTAACGAGGTATTCTGGAAACGCCGACCTACGAGATGCTCTCGCGCTTTCGTTATATCGATGATGTAAGCCGTCCCTTCCGCTCTTCCTCTCCTCTCCCACGCGATATTGATTCTCGACGTATCATTTTTGGATCCTCGAGAGAAGCCGCGGCATTTTCTTACCGACTTACCTCACCACTCCGTGAAAATCCTTGCCTATGAATATGCCGTACAATCTAGAGAATTCCCTGGCCGGTCTTCTCGGGGACGGGCGAAATTTCTCGCTACGACTCCCACGGTCCTCGTAGCTAGACGCTACTTTATAACATCCCGTACGAGCGGTATTTCGGAGATGGACGCGTGTCTCTCGTCCTCCCGCCGCGAACAATTTTGCGTCGGAGTGTCGCCCGCACGAAGGAGCAGAGCCGATAAAACCCGATGGCTCACTCGACTCAACTCGGCTCCTGACACGAAGCACGGGGTTCACCCGGAAGGCGAAGGGCGTGTTTGAGGGGCGAAATGATTTTCGAGCGAACGCAGAGCGAGATCACGGCCGAAGGATGAGGACGATGGCGGCGGTGACGAGTGTGCCGAGTGCCTTGTTTGTGTTTCGCAACGCGGCATTTAGCACGGCAAATTTCCATCTTCCAGCCAAAACCCCGTGCAATTTCGTTTCCGAGGACGCGCACGAGGACGATGCGGGTAGGCCGCGTCCATTATTCGCACGCTACACGGGGGATACACATCGGCCGTCGTCGTACGAAATGAGACAATCACGGCCCACTCGTCCGAGGCCATTGTTCACGTAGGAGAGGGTACCCAGCAACGAGAGCAGCGTATAAACTCTACACACGTATACAGAACTCGGATTGTTTCCACCGCGTGGAGGTTACGTCGCGTCGGCTCTAACGGCGATATTTCCAGAATCGCCGCCAGAGTCGCGTTACGCCGCTCGACAAGAGGATTACGTAGATTAACCGATGCGATAATAAATCCCGGCCTCTATTCCTTCCACGCATCTCTTTTTTTTCTGTGAGAGCGTCGCCCATGTTGAAGCACCGATGGTCGTTTCCGCGGATTAAACTGATATATGTCAAGTGACCCCGCGCGTAGGTGTATGGTGCGCGCTAAGTACGAATGGATGAACTCGGATGTTCCCGATGTTCACAGTATATTCGCAGAGTCGAGTTAACAACGCAAACTGTCGATGAAGGTGGTGGCAGTTTCGTGCGAAATGTGCACAACACGCGCGATGATGTGACAGCGAGCTTGCCTGTTGTCGCAACTCCCCCGGAGAAAATTCGGAGGAGACCTCAGAGAGGTGGAGTCACAGCGCGATTAAACCGGAGCCTTGACGGTGCTCCTTCATAACTCTATTTCCATACCGAGTAAAGGAGACGCGGACACGGACCCGAAGAAGGGCAAGAGGAGCAAGAGGCGAGTGCGTAAGAGGATCGCGCCTGCTTATGGCAAAAAGATTTATCACCGGCGCCGTGAACGCAAGGGTCGGATTGTAATTTCCAGCGCGCGTCATAAATAACCAATCAGATTCGTAATCGTACGCAGGCTATACGATGTCAAAAGCAAAACGCCTCTCTATGCCCTTTCCACCCCGTCGTCGCGCCAAGGGGCTTTCGGCACCCTCGGTGCGCGGCCACGTCGCGCTTTCCACCGGGCTTTCCCGAAGGTTGCGCCGGAAGAGCGAGCGCCCGGTACTTTCTTTGTTCTTGCGCGTCTCCCCTCGGTACCTATCCCTGTCTCATTGTGCAACTAAATGAGGATTGAGAGAGCGGGGAAGACATCCGCGATACCAGGCGCGCTGCACCCCCCGGTGCTCTTCTCGCGCGTCGAAGGATCCGGTTCGCAAGTTTCGCCTGTTTGTCGGAGGGGGAACTTCTTAATGAGCCCTTGCTATTTTCGATCCCGCCGTCGCCCGTCGAGTGTAGAATGACTGAGCGAGATGCTCATCGAGTCGTCTTGCAAAATCGTCCGGGGATCGTCGCGAAGCTACCGGCTGAATTATAACGCACGGGTGAGTCAATGTATACGCGGGATACAAGCTGCAGCTTGACGTTGTATCAAGCTTGAGGCGGGATATAACACCCGCGAGATCCTCTTTGTGATCTGCTATAACTTTGTATTCTACTCCCATAAATTTGTAGAATAGAATGCTCGCTCTTACGGGGCGGCTGATGACAAGATTGAAAGAGTAAAGTAGAGTTTATATATTAGCTAACCCTCTGGATAGATTTATTATTTAAGGAAAAGATGTTTATTATTTAAGGAAGAATGTACGCAAAAATGCATCGAAAAAATGTATGAAAAGGGTTTAAAAGAACGCAATGTAAAAATATGTAGTATGTAAAAATATATATATAAAAATAAAAGAGAAATGAGATTATATCAGTTAACGTGAGTAAATCAAAGGTACAACATCTCGAGATATATTGAGTCAAATGTTTACTCTGTCATATGGTACTCTAGTAGAAGCGATACAAACAGGAAAAACAAAAGGGAAAGAGTAAAACATAGTGAAAGAAAGATCATCGCATTGATCATATGATTACTTCCCCTCCTTGATTCTTCTCATCAACTAGATAATTAGATGAGGAAAGCGTTTTACTCTCTATTGCACTCTCTTACTAATGCTGTCTAATGCTGACTTCATCCTATAGCAATGCGCAGTCTATTCTATATGTCTATGATTCTACTTACACACACACATATACATAAAATGCAATTTATACAGGTATAATTTTTTATATTTAGCCGGTGTATTAATTACCCTCGTTTTAGTTATGCTTGAGCGCTATTTCATTCCGCAAAACACTTCGTTTCGTAAAAAAAGCAACATTATTTAACGCGAATTAACAGTCCGGAGGTGCTACGCGTGACAGTTAAAGTACAAGGATTTTTGTTTTCGTGGTGCTGAAATAAAATCTCCCACTTTGAGCAAGTACGCTGCCTCTTGTCTGAATGCCGCACCTGCGTTTTCTATCCGTTTTTAACTTATTATTTCCGCGATATTCTCGTTGCTTTACAACGGTCTAACGGCGAAATGATGGCATAATAACCATGTGATGAACCAAAATATGACACTTGTTTGATCAATATTGACATTTAATTTGAACCCAATCAAAGTTTATCAATCGGAAACGGAGCAGACGCAAACGCGTACTCGCATACGAGAGAGAATCGAGATCGCTCGAGCGACCTGGGAAATTCTTTCATCCGTCTAACGGAACGTTAAGGGTGATATTTAAATCAGGAAGCAGGTGATCCTGTCTCGCCCTGCGCTCCTGTAGTTTCAAAAGTTCGCGCAAGTGACGAGTGAAGAGGAACTCTTGTGTTACAATACGGCTACGTCACTCGGCGTCATCTACCGCCGTCGCGTACATTTCCGCTCCCCCTACGGTTTCGCGACCCTTCAACCCCTTTACATGGCCTCTCGTTACACGGTTACTCTTCCCTGCCTCTTTAAGGCTTCGTTTCGGATGGGGTTACCACTCGTTACGGACTGCTTCTCGAGTGGACTCTCTTTCTATGCGCGCACGGTACATACGCGTAACTGCAGAGCCAGTATGGGCACATACCAAACGGAAAAATAAATCCCTCAAGCGACGGAGAAATTATTCATCACGAGTTGCATCGCTCTTGCGTGCACCTTTCGACGTATTCTGCGCACGCGTCCGTCAGCTTTCCGACGTGTCTCGCGAAATAGCCCGTCAAAGTCCCTCAACTCGATATATTTTTGCTCGTTTGCTCACGAAATCACGCCGCGACTATTAACCCCTCGACATCGCGAAAGAGCACCGTTTCTCCCGATTAATCTATTAGCGTCTATTTGAAAACTCTCTTATAACGAGTTACAGGATCCTGACAGGAGTCAAAATTAGACAAAAAATTTGGTTCTGAAAAATCAAATTTAATCTTCTCATTGAAAAATTCGAATTGTGAAATGAACAAATAAAAAGTAGTTTTCGCGAAAAGCCTCTGTGAACCGTAACTATAAACCTAATGAATAAAAAATGTATTAATATTGACTTTAGAAGTCAACTCCTATTAGCCAAGATAATCACCGTTGGAGCATGCTTCTTTTGCAGAATAGAATTGAAATAGACAGTGATGTTAATATTCACTATAACATTTAATTTTTTATATCAAAATATTTTTGATAGACACACATAACAAAAAACCCTATAAATCCTTAATAGGTTCAATCATGCGTACATCGCGAAATCTCAAAGTCATATATCATCGTGGACGCCGCGTCTTTCCGTGTTCAGGAACTCTATTTCCACGGGGTTTTTGCGCGATGGACTCGACTTTTGAGTGAGCGCAACAGCTTAATCTCCGCCGAGGAAACGTTTTCGGCGGCGATGGCGGCAGCCATCGCACGAATACCACCCGAAGGAAATCTCGCCGTGATCGACATCCAACGACAGGCGTACGTGCATTCTCGGTAACGCGAATCCGATGCTTTTAAACGGCGCTCAACCGCCGCCGCGCCGGAGTGTACATACGATTTCGTCTGAGGCGAGCGATGTTAGTGTCTTTTCAGTGCGAGCGTCCGCGCCAAAGGCGGTTTGGCGATCCTCCAAACATGAGAAAAGGTCCGGATTTCTTTTCCGCACGCGCTCATTCTCTCTCTCGCTTCGAGTCAGACGGAGAGTTTTTCCGTACGAATATAAAGACGCCTGTCGTTTTCCTCCCGCTAGTCTACGGCCCTCATTGTCGCAATGGCCGACGCTTTAGAATTCTGACGACAGCCGAAGGTTACTGGTTTGCGAGTCCCTTGATGAGAATGTCTGAAGGTGAGTACAAACGAACGACCGACCGGTCTTCCCGTGGCATTGACGGTCCTCTGGAGCGTCCCTTTCGCTGTCTCGCTAACCAGTTCGATTGAGTCATGTACGCCGGGTCAATACCTAGGCTACATATTCAGAGGATCTTACAGTGCACCTCCCGTCACGCGATACCACGATCTTCCTATCGAAAGCCTCCGACTGATGCAAGTACTTTCCATTCCGACACTTACGAAATCCTCCCTGATTACGACGCGAAGGTTTCAAATCGATTCGTATTCGTGTCTGTTTGAGTTTGCAACCCTCCGTGTGCAATGTTGGATCTGTGAGGTTCGAATGAATATTCGGTCGCTCAGCAATTTTCGTAAAGGATCGTAAGGATTTTCGTAAGAAAATTCTTACATAACACAAATTTGTTCGCAGATTTTATTGTTCTACTATTTTATAGCTAAGGCTTTTCTATATCTCTAAAAAAAAGTGTGCCCAAAGATGTAGATTTTCAACGAAATTATGGTAGGTTAAAGTTGCCCGGACCTGAGAGATCGCGTTGTATATTCCAAAAAATATGATTATACGCGAAGGATGAAGTATTTCCACAGGCATAATTATAACGAGACTATGGTTGATAATAAAGGAAAGATCAAGAATAATGTAAGTGTAAGTTGATTATGAGAAAGATGATTCGATTTTACAAAATCAAGATAACAATCTACTCTTTTTGCTATCAATTTGAACGCAATAGTGTGCGAAATTAAATATCGGTCAGAACGTTTCTTCTCGAAAACATCTCGAAGGAGTTATTCTGATACACTAAATTCAGGTGAAGCACCACGATATTAATTCTATCATTTCCCACACGAACTTTCTGCCGGTCTAATCCTGCTAACTACGATCAATATTTATCATTACATGAAGTTACTTCAGGTCCGGTCGATCGAGCGTGCCCCGTGGTGTTCGCGGTTTTCTCATTGCGCAACGCGTATAATTGATACGAGCGAAGCCGAATTTGCGTCAGATGGTCGATGATGTCGACGGTTGCACGATGCTTCCTTGTGTATACTGTCAGTTGACGGTGTCCCAACAGCCGAGCTTCCTTATTGGCTTTCTGCCTAGCGCGCGCGAGCTCCATGAATCGGTAATTAATGCACTTGCCAACGGGTAATTAGCAGCCGACACCATGTCGAGTACTTTCTGAAATATGTACCGTGTACCGCTATTAAAGGCCCTTGATCGACGCATCGCGGGTGAACGAACTTGGGGATTCCGTCGCGGATTCTGCCTGTCCCAGCGCGAACGTCTCCTCGGACGTGGAAGATGTCGCGTATAATCGAATTAGATAAATATCTGAACGTGTATCCTGGCGGAAGCTTATTATGACGGAAGTTCGAGTGGCAAGCGTCCCGTGACTCGACGGTCGGTCGGTTGGTAGATGGTATCCTTCGGGACGTGGAGCCTCGTGACACGGTGTTATCGATGGCGAAGTTGTTGTTCGGAACTGATGGCAAATCGATATCCACTCAAGCGCGACTCGCGTGGTTAATCCTCAATTCTTGCTCGGGATTCGCGTATATGTGCGCGGGCGCTTTTATATTTTTAAGCGCCGATTTTTCCAACCTCTTGAGCTAACTTCTTGGCAAGCTAACTAATAATTGGCTCATGTGTCTGTCTTTGTTTGTCCTTCAAATTAGACAGAAATAGACACATGACTTAACTGTTAGTTAGCTTGTTAAGAAGTTGGCACAATCGACCTTAATTGTCCAAAGACTTCAATTGTTGTTTGCTTATGTGCGTGTACGCACAGAAAATTAGCGTTCCACTGCTAAGAAAAGCGATTACTTAGTCTACTTTCTTTTTTTTCAAGTAATGTTTATCTTCAATAAAGAATATTTTCTTGATGATCTCAACACGCTCGCGCTACCACAATTTACTTAGAGGACTCTTCTTATCACTCAACTCGTATCTTTTTCCTTTTGTACGAAATTTTGTAAAACATACTTAATTTGATAACATAGAACATAGAAAAAAATTTCATACATGTGATACTAATAGCAAACGTGTTAAGATATACTCGTGAAAAACTCCCTATTATGTACTCAAAGGAAAAATTTGTCCTCTTTATAAGAATGTCATAAAAATTGAAGAAAAAGTTGGCTCTGTGTAGCAAACCGATTTTTACTTTAACTTATTATTCTTGGTAGAAATGTTAAACTTATTAGGATTCTCAGATTGTATTTGAATAAATTTGATGCTTACGATGAACTTATAATATAGGTTTGCGGATGTATAAACTTATGAGATACTTGAAAGTAGTAACTTTCGCTTATATGTATGTTTCTGTGCCTCGTTTTAGTACAACATATTATATCGACAATTAAACGAATGAAAGCATTAGCGAAAGTAAATGTTGAATTATTTTTTTCTTTCTAGAGAAACGCGACATTTCTCAAGCGTGACTTGTTATATAGTTTTGCCTTGCAACTTTTTCGCAGATACATTCCGCAATTAATCAGGACACGTGAATAAATGCACAGATTCGATAAGAATCTGACATCAGAAAATAAATTTACAGTTCAATCCAGAAGGAGCGCGCGGGTTTACTTAAACGTAATATTATAGAATTGTTCCCGTATTGAATTGAACGGCGCTTGCGGTATCGAGCTGTATACGTGGACGTGAAAGTTTGGCCGGAACTCAATTCTCGTCGAATCACTTCGTTATTGGTTTTTATAAAGCTGCGCGCACGGTGTATTTTCAAAGAGTAAAACGCGAATGGTAATATAGCACGAAACAAGTCCATAAATTTTTTCTCGTTTCGGTTTATTAATTTTGTATCTTCGCGCTTTTCGCTCGAATCCCGTGATGTAGACTCGCATCTGTCTATACAAACACAAAGAATTTTATACTAAAAATTACTACAGAACTTTATAATCGAAAAATAGATTTTATAATCGAAAAATAGATTTCGACATTTTCTACAGTAATTTATTACTCTTTCACTTCATGTATGCTATTTACATTTAAAAAATTAAAATGTTCTTAATCCTAGAATCCTAAACATTTAAAGGAGTAAAATTTATTCCCAGACCAATTTTCTAAACGTTACATTTCTTGAAAATATGTATTTTGTTTTTTATTATAATTTTTTCCAATTTCATTAAATCGCAAAAATATTAGTAGATTCATATTCCTTGATTTTTTTATATCAATTTAAAAAAGAATTGAATTTTGATCATTTTTACAAGATTTATGGGCAAATAAAAATATGCTGGGTAAAGTTTACCCATATTTAGGATTTATATGATTTTTTTACATTAGAGCCGTAAGATTAGAACACTTACTATGTTTTCTATTATGTTTACTGCCGGCAATAATTCGATACAAAATCCTAATAAAGAAAAATACACCGCATTATATAGAATTCCATAGATAAGAATTAACGCGAAACGAAATGTCACACTTTTCCATGAACACCACTTCATGCAGTTTCCTCGGTCGTCGACAGATAGAAAATAAAAAAATCCGCCGGCAGAGACCGTCAGCGAGACGCGACGATAGCTGCTGGATAATTAATGGCATCTAGTTAGTCGCGTAAAATAGTTCAGCGTTTCGTCATGTTTGTTCGCTGTCATTATTTGACAGACGTCTCGCCGCAAGCGCACCGCGAATTGACTCACCCTGCACAACGATAATTTGCGCTTAAAGCGGCACGGCTCAGTAAATTGATGGCGTGAAACGGAACCGTTTCCAACGAGACGCATTGACGCAATCTTCCTCGTAAAAGGTCAACGAAACGTTTGACAATTTATCTTTGCTTTTTCACTTTTATCCGCTATTAAATTACGATTTAATAGAGTCACACATATTTTTTTTATTTTTCCACCTTCTCCTAATCTTCCATTCTAATTTCCTTTATTCCATTTCCCCTCAATCTCAATGTCTACAATGCTAGTAATTCTTGTAGAATTTTGTCGTATTAATACACGTCCAAAGCTCCCGAACTTGCTAAAAGCCAAAGTGATTCCGTAACGATCAGTTTCGTTAGTATCCTTCGGCCGAGACAAATTGAATCAAACTCCGCTAGGTGAACGTTGTCTCCTCAGCTTGTGACCTACTTAGCGCGGTAATCTAACGCGAGATATCGACTGATGTCTCAATCTTTCTCTCAGGAACTTTCTCGAGAAAATATTCGACAGCCCGAGCGCTATTCCGATAACGTGCGACAGCACAACGTTTCTCTGCACCCTCTCTCTCTCCTGTACATTATCGAATAACTCATTCATTCGCTAATTTACGCGTCAGTTCTACAAGGAACGTTTCGAAAACAGCAACCGAAACGTTATCCGTGCCGCAATCTAGCGTCCTGAAATTCGTCGGAGTCATCTGAAATTTAAACGGCGAATATGTTGATTGGACGATTAGCTGAAGTTGAAACTTGCAAGAATTCGCGTTGTCACCAGCGACGCGAGGAATAGCATCGACAGATGCAGAATTCAGGCGAGCGGCGGTGCGCGGCTTTTGAATTTTTGACAATCGGATCGCAGTGTGTCAAGTGTATCCTCCGCGAGGGCGGAGGAGACGCGAGGTCGATATCGGGGCGAGATTGTATCCCGACGTAAGGAGACTACACCCTCGTCCGTGTCAGGTCGCAAGACGCGCGAACGCCGGCGAACGTTGGCCATTAGCCGTGCTCAAGCTTCCTGTATCGAATACCTGTCACTGTCTCCGCGAATTCAATTTTCGCCGTTTCGGATGCGAGCAACGCGGAGGGACCTATTGTCCGACAGGTCGGTGTATTTTCCCCCTGTCTTTTTTTCGCTCTCGTCATTTTTTCCCGGATAATTCGACGACATTCCATCCGCTGCGCGATTATACGATTTCTGCGATACGCGAATGTCGGGTCGGAAGGACCGACGCGCGATTTGCAATATAATGTACGGCTCTAATCCGACAGAAAAGGCTATCACGCTGTCGACTGCCGTTGATCGGACGATGAAGCACACTCGCGCTCTTGATCGTCCGCGAGGCAACATCGTCGCATTCACGAAATATGTAGGATTTCGCGCAGCTGCGTGCACGATTATCGCGATTTATGTTCTTTGACAGATCAAAGATGACGAATGCGCGTCGGGTGTTCGTGACGCTCGGGCTTCTTCGGAATCAACGAGTCGGGCACGACTTGAATTCGCGCCACACGCTACAGCTGTTTTTTCCAAACAACACATGTATCGGAATACGCGTTCGAAACGTATGCTCATTGTTGTACACACGCGTTAACTTTCCACACACAGATATACGATTCGCCGTTCGCGAAGTATGGAAACATCGTCGTGCATATGACAGAACGCGCGCTCGGCGGAAGGGTGCGCGAAACGATCGCAGTGCACCGTTCGCGAATGGCGTGTATCATTTAATATATCTTGGCTTGGCTATTCGGAACTATGGAAATCGCATAGCTCGACAGAAATTTCGGCTGCTTCCACAAGCACGTTGGTAGCGAGGTCAGCGGGTTGAATGGAGAGAAAAGAAGAGAAGAAACGGAGTAGGCAGAACGTACCGTCACTCCGCCATCGGACGCGCAAACTGTCCGAGACGTAAAACCTCCCGCGCGCGCGGGGCTTTTTCCTCAATAAATATTTAACGCCGCCATAAATTCCGCGATCAGCGTCGCGAGTTGCGCGATATAAATAATATCGGTCGCGGTGTACTCATGGAGCGGTATAAATCAAGGACCGACGTATTGTCCGCGGTCTCTTTTGCGAGAACGCCGTTGTTTTCCATGTACGGTCGTTGCACCGGGAAATTCCCGAATTAAACCCGGAGTGAAATTAATGACGATCGAAACCGGCAGAAATAAGATTCCCCGCGGCTAGAGTGCGCTGGTCGACGCGACCGAGAGAGCGCCGTTAATTTCGCGTCGGGATAGGCATTAATCATGTAAACGAACACACATCGCTCCGACAAGAAGCGCGAGCCCGAAATTAAATAGAGGGGACGTGTGCACGTGTGATCGCGCTGCATAATGCACGGCTACCCGCGGTACTAACACGCGAGCAGATAACATTCCGGATCGGATTAATGCATTTTTACGTGCGCATTGAGAATTCAGAAGCGTCGCAGGTGCAAAGAGGTAGGCGGCAGTCGGCGGACTTGCGAACGGAGTTGCGAACTCGAGCGGTGCGGAGGCGGAGGCGGCGAGAGAGACGGCAGCGGCGGCGGCGGCGGCGGCGGCGGGTGGTTCGCGGTTGTTCGTGGTGGTGTTGCGATGGTGGTGGCTGTGCCGGTGCACAGAGAGGGATCAATGAACAAGTTCAATAACCTTAAATCCACTTGACGGCGGACTACCCATCGGTACGACTGACTGCGTCGCTTCAACAACCAAAATAGATATTCATTTTCCAAGAGTGCTATTTTCCCAGTCGGACACAAATCCAATACCGCTGATTTAAGTGCCCCCGCTAAGGTCAAAGACCCGACGCCGCTGCTGGTAATCCCTCGCCCCGAAACGCGCGTGTCCGTAAGCGAGCTAATTACGAGATCTCGACAGTCTCGTTTATTATCACTTCCGTCTTCACCGGTCCATTAATGATGTCACGATGATTCGCCTGTATCGCAACAGCAGTCGAAGCTTGCGCACGATCATCGTCGTTATCGTTCAACAATCCGGCGAGATTAATGCGGTAGTTTCGAACGTTTCGGAATATTAATGAGATGCGCGGCAAACGTATGTCGAGTGCGTGCAAACACGTGCACTTTGTATATCGCTTGAAACCAGTTGGCGTCTTTGTGAAAGGCCTCATAACTACGTTCGTCGTAAGACGCGCCTGTGATAATACGCATTGCTTTCTTATTAATCTCATTATCGTGCTCGCGAGTTTCGTAATATCCTGGCGGACGGGCGACGCATTTTAAACGCGATCCTCAATATGTAGCGGAAATGTGTATCTTGAAGGAAAGCCAAAACTTTAAGCCGCAGGTGATATCTCCTTTCGCTGAACTCATGCATACTTCATCTGCTCTAACAGTTTTGATGTCGCGGAGCCACGTAAATCAGCACAAAACGCGCGATGTTCACGTGACACCCCGCATGTCGTGTTCCAGCATAATAATAAACGACATTAAGCTATGCATCCTGAAACGAGGAAATAATGCGCGTTTTTGCAATTGCGACAAATTAACCGCGTTAAAGTGGAGCACACTACGGTGTGTTTACTTGTCCCCGCGCTAACAACCTCTCACATAATTATATTTACACCACGCAACTTTGCCGTTGTCTCTTTGTTTACCGAACCAATCACTATGTTGGATCGCTAACGAGCAGAACGGCCGATTAAAAGCGACCGTGGGCTGCAGTATTTCAGATTGCGTAAAATTTACAAAATATATTCTCTGGGATTTTCATACGTGTAAAAATTTTCTGCATTTATCACCTTCCGTATCAATATTACTTAATGTTGTCTGCTATAATGTATTTTGAAAGAGAGAATCACGTTTTAAAACTGCAGAGAAAAACATTTCGTTCAATTAACTGTGAATCGAATTTATGGAAAAATCGGGATTTAATTTGTGATTTAATCCCTAGAATATTTCATATATCGGAAATGGAAAATTATAAAATAAATAATGTTCTTCGCATTTCACTATTCAACAACGTTCACGATTCATGCTATTGTAATAACATGTATATATACACACTGTTATATATACACACATATGTTATTATATATATACATGATTATTTAAAGAATTCTACATTCTACTAAATTCTACATTCTACACGGTTTCTGTTTTCTAAAACTATTTTTCAAAGAAACTCACCACGTGCGAATCCGAAGTGTCAAGCTGATATTATTCCACCATATCGATCACAGATCGCGTACGAGAATCTCAGGGACGGTTTTACACCTGCTCCGACGTGTTTTTCTTTCCGGTTCCACGATACGCACGAGTATACGCGAACGCGAAATTCGCGAAGAATCAGCAAGCCGACTTTCTCTCCGTCACAATCGTTTTCGTGGTAACGAAACCGAGCAGACCAATCAGAATTTCGGCACGATCGCGACGAGCATCGCTCGCGAACTGAATATTCTCACGGGGGTGGAAGCATCGGTGGAGGCTAACCGCCGGCACTGGAGAGGGTAAATGGGGCAAGAGGGGTTGAGAGAATGCGCGCGTAGGAGAGAAACGAGGGGGTAGGTGCAAAAAGGGGTTGGTGAGGCCGTAAGGGGAATAGGCGACGTTATTGGCGTGCGCACACAGATCACCAAGTTAGTTGTGCGAATAGTTAAGCTCTACGGGCCGTCAATACATTCGATTCTTTTCACGGGTCTTTCGGATGAAAGGGACCAAATGGGGCCAACGTTTTCACGCAGATTACTATTCACGCAGGGCATAACAAGATCCTTTGATACATTCGGAATCAATTTATCCTTAATAAAAACATGGAGTCATTAAAATTTCTCGAATTGTCCAACGAGAGAAACTCGGGAAATCTTGACAAAACTTTATAAACAAAGCCGAGAGACGCGACGAAAGTTTATTTTATATTTAGATTAAAGTATATTATATTGGAATTAAATTGTATGATTTTAAATTTATCGATTTAATTGAATAAAATTTTAATTTCAGGGTTATCTATGAGGATACTTGGAGAAACTTTCATATATTGAAAAAAATCATGATAACTGACTCTAAAGAAATGTTTCGTCAAGAGTCGAATAAATCCGAGTGAAACAAAGTAAAAGAAATGAATTTATAATAGAGAAGAAAAAACACCACCTAATAGGTGGTTGACATAGAGCAGACTCACCGAATGATCCCGAATGATCACCGTACACATGATCCAAAAGTATGAAATTGGGCCACGATGATGGAGAACTTCAGCTAGACGTCACCTTATGTGTAAGCTGACGCGGAAAAATGTGGCAGTTTCAGGCCTCGTTTACTAATTCTCGCTCTCTCAGCCATGGCGTACTTCGTTTCTCGACTATTCAGCCGTCATCCTCCACTAACGCGGCGAATTTCGGAGGCTCTGAAAGTTCGTGATACGATCATAAGCGACCTACATAAAAGTAACTTGATTTCAGATACTAAAACTCTACTTTCTACGGGCAGTCTCGCGGGACGCGCGCCATTTTTCTTACTGTAGGATTTTCGTAACAATTTTCCTTTACTGCCGGCCGTGAAAGATTGCAGCTCGTTAAAGTTATTCCCGCGCCACGTTGGTGGCGAATCTTCAAGGTGGTTGCATGCATCGCTTTGTTTCGGGTAATAAAACCGTACCTACACAACATGCATGTCTCAAAGACGTTTTAAGGGTCTGTACTGGAGTAACTGTGTAGACCTCACGTGGAGAGCCGCGAAATAGGCAAAAAATTTGATGTATTTTGAAAAAATCATTTTGTATTTATGATATTTGTAATCAAGAAAAACGTTCGCAGCGTGCTACAGAACATTTTTTTTTTAAAGGTCAAACTAAAAAATGAATAAATTATCTGAATAAACGTTCGGATGCAGTATGAAGCCCATATTTTTATTACAAATTTTCAAATGCAAATTCGAACTCTGTAAATCCTCGCCGCTTATGCAAGGAAGATGTCAAAATAAGTTTGGTGAGCAAATATTAATATCGATATGTCAAAACATGTCAAGTTGCAGATACCACGGAAAGTGTGGTCTTTGAGACCTGTGTGTTGTGTGGGGTATATTTAGCATGGACAAGACACATCAAACTCTCCTAACACACGAAAGAATAATAGTCGTGAGCAAAACGACTGCCGTGTGATTATTTCGACCCCGTCGTAATTGCTTTGCGACGAAACGCGGTACCCCGGTTGGTCGGGCGTAAAGTTATGCTTTAGCCGCGGGAATATTTCATAAGACGACGCGTACCTGGAATTATTCAATATCCGCGGAATCCTTTGAAGCTCTCCGAACAGTCGATTGCCCCTTTTAAAAGCCTCTCGTTTTCTCCCGCTCTCCCATTCGTGTCGCAGTGTCTATCATGTTCCGCTCTTGCCAGGGCTTCCCCTTCTACTTGGCGGACCAACTCGATGACCTCGTCACCGAAAAGGATATTTCCGTCGGCGCGTAGGTAGAAACGCGAATATCTCATGGAAATGTCTCGATTATGGAATAAATTAAGAACGAGTACATCGTCGGTAATAGCTTCTATTTGCATTTAGAGATGAGATTGCCGCGCTGCGTCCGAAAGAGTAACGGAGACTGGCACAGAACGATTCAAAACACTCAACAGCGTGATGCACCTGCGAACAGATCGATGAAACGTAATTTTAGTGGGATTTCGTTACACCTATTTATTATATTCAGATTTATCTCGCTGCAATATAGCAGTGAGATTAATGTAAATTTTTCAATTGAAACAGCGTTATTATCGTTATTTTCGCCGTTTTATATTCATCTTAATTCAAATATAGTACTGATAAAATTTCAGAAAAAAGAAGAAAATAAAATGAATATCACAGTGAATGTGTTTCTTTAGGTATAACATGAAGTTAGTTCAGATGTGTCAGTACGCATGTTACTTTCGCATGCGTTTATATATTTTTCGCAGACGAATTTATGACATCGCTGAATTCTATTGCGACAATGATGTGAATGTTTCTTTGTATGCAATATGAACTGATAACGAACTTAATTTCAAGACCAACTTCTGATGAACGCAGCCGCATCGTCACGAGTGGATAAAGTGGACGCCATCGTGTCCTATGCAACCTATTTCTAAAGATGTACCAGTTGCATCCACTTCCGCGGATACGCGACTATCGGATCATACACGAGAGAGGTGAGTGAAACGGCGTGCAAACAATTCCTTAGTTGACGAGTTCTTAATGAGCGACGCTCGAGAAAAAAAAAACACTTGAAAATTTATTTGTGTGGCATATAAAGTATATTCGAAGAAAAATAAATCTTATTTCAGAAATAGACTTCATATCCCGTAAAGAAATTTTCAACTATTTTTTCTCAGTACTATTGTACTGAATCAAGTTATTACTGAGCTGACGACGACACATCGTTCTAACATGAAACAATAAAGTTAACACTTCGTCGATCGTGTTCCAGGTTGGGTCCAGTAGCGGATGAAGAAGACGAGGAATGGGATGACAACACCTGCTGCCACCGTGCGACCTTCTGCAACCCGATGTTGCGAGAGATCATCGTGACCGACGTGATCTCCACGTGCTTCGACCTGCAGCTGACTTGGGCGGATCTCTTCTGGCTCGCGACTGTGAGCGGCTTGACTCTGCTGGCCTGGGCTGTTTTATACTTCCTGCTGGGCGACGTGGTGTTACCCGGTGGTAGCATCTTCGGTCTCTTCGTCTTGGTCGTTTTCTCCTACGCGCTCGGCTGGAGTCTAACTTGCATTCCCTACTTGCATCTACCGCCTATCTTCGGTATGCTGCTCGCCGGCATAATACTGCGCAACACTGACGTGTACAATATACACGACGAGCTCGGGCCGGGCACAACCTCCAAGATCAGGACCTTCTGCTTGACCTTCATCATGGTACGTGCCGGTCTCCAGCTGACGACAACCGCTCTGAGGGCGCATCCAGTGTTCGTGATGATCCTGGCGCTCGTCCCGTGCTCCGTCGAGATGTTGACGGTCAGCGTCTTGTGCAGATATCTCCTCGAATATCCATGGAATTGGTCTTTTATGACGGGGTGAGTGACATTAACGACCCCTGCCAAAAAGGGATCTTATCCCATTGAAACACAGGATTTCTATTACTAATCTGGTTACTTATACTAGTAGAGAATCCACTCATTTATTATAAAATTAATGTGCTATACTATCTAATATATTGCTTATGGCTTAAAGCTCCATTAGCTAGATTAGTAATTAAGAAATTTTCATCCTGTCATATGAAACATGTAAAGAAGATTTACGCAGTAACAAGTTCTCTTCAAGGACGATCGTCGCTTGCATGTCTCCCGTAGTGACGGTCAACTGCATGCTCGCCTTAGCTGAACGCGGTTATGGAGAAAACAAAGGATTAGCCAGTTTGCTATGCACGGCGGCTTCTATCGACGATGTGCACATCGTGTCCCTTTTCTCCATTTGGTTCTCTTTCGTTTTCAGCAACGGTACACAAAACGGTCGTAAGAAAAACGTAAAGCACCGCAATAGTATGCTGGAACCCGATTCTTCTCGATTTTAATCCAAGCAAACGACATTCTGTACGTGGAAAAATTCTCGAAATTTCCGTAAATGAAATTTTCAAGAATAAAAGACAAGATGAATATTTTTATATATTATTTTATGATAAAATATGCCGCATTTTCGAGAAACGAAAATTCGCGAAAAATCAGGATTATTCGGGTGTTTCGTAAAAACCCATGCATTTCAATATTTCATGAAATTCGGGATTTAAATAATTAATAAATCTTCTGCAACTGATGCATTAGCACTTTGTGATACTAAGTTACCGTTATGTGGTGGCCAGAAAACATAAAAAGTCTAAACGTACAAAGAGCTTTCCATAAAGTGAGCCATACATCTTCCTAGATGACAGGAGAACAGAATGGTGGTCCTATATCCCTGGCGGGATTCGAGATTTCCTCCTGGGAGTCATAGTGGGAATTATCTTGGGCTTTGCCCTGGTCTTTTTCCCTCATCGCAATCACGTAGGTACTTTATTCATTTCGCCGCGTCCAGGAGCTCGCAAAATTCAGGTCACGTTCGCGCGAGTGCACGTCTGTGTGATCTGAACTAATAAGGGCGGACTTATTAACACCTTTCCGCGATGCTTTATTAAGATATCGTTCGCGGTATGTGCTACGAAATTTGCCGATCCGCGGAAACAAGATAGGCTTATTATAGCCTATCAATTGTATAAACAATTAATGCCTCTTAGACAGAAATAATTTGGATTTCTTTACGCAGAATAAAAGACGGATCAATTGTCGCGGATGAACTTTGCGTTTCTTGTTCGGTGAAGATATCTTAGAGAAATGTCTTCACCGAATGTAAAGAGAAACGGACCCATGTCCGAGGAAGCATTTACGATTATTATTGATATACGATTTATTATCCATATCCTATGTTTATGTTACTTATCATGCAGAAATACGCGATGTGGTACCGAGTCGGCGGTTTAGTTCTAGCATCTTTAATGTGCACCACGGCAGCATCAAGACTGGCAGTTACAGGTGGAGGATACCTCGCTGCCATTATATTATCATTCATAGCGATTAATGGATGGCGAATTTTATCGGTTTCGCACGACGTAAGTACACATGAATAATATATCGTATGACATTAATGAGCAAATACGCAATTTGTCGAAATATATGCATTGAAATTTTCTTTTCGACTTGTTCCATCTTTTTATAGATATATATTTCAAGAAAACGGAAAAGTAGATTTTGTTGATCTTTTTGTATTATAGGTAACGCCTATTCGCAAAGCATTCTTTTTCTTGTGGTATTTAGTGCAGCCGATCTTAGGCGGAGTAATTGGTGCGGACATTGATTTTCGAGACTGGGCTATATCCAGATTTGGAATGTATCTCGTTTGTACGCTCATGGGAATATTGGTAAATTTTATAGTAAATTTTACATATAATATGTAATGTACACGTACGTGTGTGTGTAATCTCGCGATTGGAATATGAAAAATAATTTAAAAAAATACAAGATAATAAA
>NW_022639503.1:579900-588427 GCF_010583005.1 Odontomachus brunneus | reverse complement strand
ATATATATATATATATATATATATATATATATATATATATATAATATAATCTTTAGTATAATATAGTATAATATAATCTTTAGATATTGTATAATCTCTTGGTTAATTGTTATATAATATTATATGTTCTTTTATTTTCATTTAATAAAAATTACCAAAGTAATTATCTCGCGACAACGATATCTTAATCCGCTTAAGCCATAGATAAATACAAACATTTCTACACATTGCTGCACAATTCATATACAATTTCCTAAATTTAGGTGCGCAGTACTACAGCCTTTTTAACGACGCTGAAAATGCCCTTTACATGGAAAGAATGTCTATTCGTCGCAATATCTTGGGTTCCGAAAGGAACGCTACAGGTAAAATCAATTTCGCGAATTCTAGCGTGATTCATAAACTAAAGAGTTCGACTAACGATAACATTTTGAAATTCAGGCAGCGTTGGCGCCAATGGCGTTTGAACGTGCTAGAGAAGAAGGTGACCCCACGAAAATCGAATTAGCCCTCGACGTGGTGAGGATTTCAGTGATCGCTATCGTATTCTTAGCGCCACTCGGCGCCATCGGTATGATGAGTGCCGGACCCTTTCTATTAAACAAGATCAGTATCGAAGAACAACAAAGGGAGCGAGAATTGAGCTACTTGCACATTGTCTCTCTGCAACCTGTTAGAACGCGCAGAAAAAGGGAGAAGCCCGTCGACAATATCGTTAATGTTCTCTCGTCAAAAGAAACGGCTTTGTAGTATTAATTGTTATTACCGGATATACAGCTCTGACATAAAACAGTACGTATGCTCTAAATTAAATTTTGCGAAATATGGGATTTATTCTTATTTTCTGTAATAATATCCCTGCAAAAATATAATGAAAAAATCAATGAAAGAAACAAGAGGGAGGCAGATATTGATGTGACTCATAAAATTGATCTGAAATAACGCTACACGATTTTTTATGCATAATTTTTTATGCGCACAGTTCCAATTATACGCTCTCCGTCACATCATGTTATCGCTTCAGATAACATGATGATTCAAATTCTAATAAAACGTTCGCTATCGGCACCACACATGTTCAATTGACATGTTTAATGTTACATGTGTATGACATTTTTCTTTGTATATATCCACTTATAAAAAACCAAGCTTATTTTACACAATTACATGAAAACAAATGTAATGCGGTCTGTGGAGAAAAGTGCCCAAATAAACCGTGATAGTGAACATATTAAGATATTCTCGCGTAAATTTTCTGGTATGATCCTTACCATATTTTTCGCGGAAATATAGACAGCGATATTATCGTGTCACGGAAGTGACTGCGCGGCGTCTCAACCCGCTTGTGCACACACTTTAAGTGAGGTCGTCGACATAAACAAATGTATCAGGGTGTGCGAAATCGACCAGCAAACGAGACGATACCGCCGCGTCGTATATTAACGCGAGGGATGCGTTTCTGCATTTAAAGTGCACGGCGCGAGTGAGTGAGTGAGTGAGTGAGTGAGTGAGTGAGTGAGTGAGCCAGCGAGCGAACGAACGAGCGAGCGACCGCAGTTGTTTGGTGTCTCCGAGGCGATCATTATTGACAAAGTGCGAAACTGGGGCAGCGCTAGTCGGGCGCACTGTGATGTGATAGGAGCATTGTGCTTATTGTTCGTAAATAGAATCGAGCAACGAGGTAGGCGCGTGGCGCCGAGATAAGGAGACACGATGACGCCTTTCCGCACGTAGGGCACGTGCTAATGTCTTGTCTTGCGGCAGCTAGAGCAGTCGTGGTGGTGGTGACGACTGCGCTAGGTACGATAGGATAGAGATAAAGTCGATTCGACTATACTATGCGACTGTACTTGCGTATCCCGCGTGCGACCAAGCGTCATCGCGCGACAACGGACTATCGTTACGACAATGACAATTTCGACTGTGTGCAGGCTACCGCGAAAAGTAGACGAGATAAGAGGAACTGACAGGAATTAACATTTCGTCGGTTGGTTAGCCACGAGAACTTCTTACCACGACAATCCATGATTAGCTTTGCAGCTTGCTAAATTTCCTTCTAAGTGTTAATCATCTATCAGTGTTTATTGATAATAGATACATTGAGAAAAAAGATAAGAAGATAAGAAATAAGAAATATTCATTCCTTAGGTTATTATTAACATGTTTACTTATGCTAATAGAAAATATTTTTTAAATAAAGAAATATGCATTTTTTTTAAACCTGTATTTTTCATGAAAACAATTATTCTATTGTTTATTCTATTTAAATAAGAGAATTTTTATTTAAATAAATATTACTAGCATCGAATAAATATAAAGAAATGTATATTCGACTCACTTTGTGGTTAAGATGTTCCACCGTCGTCGTCATGCCAGTCATCCTCTCTCTTTAGTTTTAACTCCTTGATCATTCGATCCGTGCGCATCCTCAATTTCAAGCTGTTGGTAAAAAAGAGATTATTACTTTCATGGTAAAAATTAACATATACAAGATTTAGTATGAAATTTTGCTTCTGGACATTGCACTTTTTCATTATCCAATTTGCATTTTCAAATGAAGCGCCACACTTGTGGTAACTTTTGTTCTATCGATACTCACCAATTTTTTCTTTTAGCAGATAGCAAGATGCAACGAATTGAACTCCAACAATAATAACGCCGCGATAATAAATGACTGCGTTCAGCAGAGAAAGCTGTTTTGCAACTGTTATAAAATTCGTCAATCTGATTGGAGTATGCTCTTAATTTGGGTTGAATCCAAGAGCATGTACCAATCAGATTAGCGAATTTTACAACGTGAATTTTACAAAGTTGCAAAGCAGCTTTTTCTGCTGAACGCAACCAATGTCTCATTTTTCGTTCGGTATCGCCGACCCGTTTCACGCGATATTCACTCTCGATGACTGTTCAACATGACATCTCATCACGAAAAACATACGACAACTTTACTCTCAACACTTCCGACGGCGATACTTTACGCGCGAGATTCGCTCCGACGAGTCAAAGTTGCGAAAGATACGGAACGACTTCGACTATTACATCGTGATCTGTTCTATCATAAAAATGGCGGGTATGATTGAGATATTTCAAAATACTTGACGGAACGGATCGACCAATCAGAATGCATCTTTTGCTTTTAAATATTTCACGATATTTTCCGGTATTTGAGATATTAATAATATTGCCATGACGAATACAGGGAACTTATGACAATTCCAACGATAATTCGCTTGCGAGCCTATTTCGAAGAAATAGGTTGAAGACGTAAAGTACGTCGATTTGAATTCCGAACTGTTGTTACGTTACGAACGCGCGACTCGACTTCACTCGGCACTCTCGACGACCCGTTTCGCGAGATATCCATTTTCGGCGATTACCTAACGATACGTTGCCAGAGTAGTTATGTACGACACTGCCCTTACGAAAAAAAACCCTCAATTTTGGGTGTAAACACCCAAAAACTGGGGATAAACACCTAAATTTGAGTGTTAACATGTAAAATTGAAGGTTTTTTCGTATTTTTTTCGTAAGGGTGCCAACGATTGTGACTTATGTGTGAAACGTCTTCGATAAATTGGAAGCTAAAGGACGACGGATTCGTACCTCGGACTAACCGTTACGCACCATTCGGCATATTGCCGACGACCTGTGTCGCGAGATACTCATTCTCAGTGATTGTCGCACGATATCTTGTTACAACAAATGCACGACACTTACTTTCGACAGATCTTGCGAAAGTCACTTCAGCCAGTCGAAAACCTCGAAAATACGAAACAACTCCGCTGACTCGAACCGCCGTGCCGCCAGCCATCTCGGAAGTGAATATACAGCGATTGAGAAACTCGAAGTATAGCGCACTCGAAGTGGCCGGCCAATCGCGACGCTCTTTGTGCTCATTCGATACCTCGCAGTCTGAACACGCACATGTTCGTGATTGGAAAAGTGCAATAATTAGGTGTGATATTTAAATGCATTTTCTCCCATTTTGACGTAATGAATGTTTCAAGATTGATGCTTATATCACGTTTTCATGTTGCAGTAAGTCTGTATCTGCAGAATTGCACATTTCCATGGTTATTATGGCAAACGAATGTTAATTCACTAGACACCGGCCAGTTCTTCAGAATAGATAATAAAATCTGCTCTCTTTAGATGTACTTTATACACTTAAAATGAAAAGGATATATATATTTGAGGTCTGGGACAGAGAAGGAACTTACTAGCAAATATAGAAAGTGCATATAGAAAGTGCAGGCCAAATTGACTCAAACTCAGTCAAGCTAACTCTACAAATGAATTTTCTCTCAATTAGCCAACAAATTAAATTATCAAGCTTTAAACCATACCTGAAAAGCTATTGCTTGAAATCAAAAGTTTTTAGTATTTAGGTCATCAATTATGAATCTTTTCATATAAATTCGCGATCTTACTTATCAATTATGTAATTTTTTTCCTTAATATGAAATTGTAAAAAGTGAATAATTTTGTAGTACTTGGAGACGATCATGAATTTTATCCTCTAATATGAACTCGTGAAAATTGAACATCTCCATACTTCAAGGTTAGATTTAATTTTGAAGGTTATATTTTTTATTTTTTACAAGTTTATGCGAGGGAAAAAAACTCACGATCGATTCCTCTTCCCCGCTGTCAGATCCTTTTAGAAAGCTTCAGCCATTTTACGATGCGACTTGTAAGACACCTTGTATACGTCGTCGGAAACACTCGACGAACTCGTCCGAACGAGCACGAGACTCGCTTCGCTTTGCATAGTACGTCCGAAACATGGCTCCCGAATGAAGGACGCTATACGCGAGTCTGCCAGATCCTGTCTCTTTTACATACACGCGTTTATTTGATAAATCGCTTAAACCGTAAGTTTGTGCAGGATGAGCAATCTATCTCCTTTTGGCGGCGGCAAGAACCCACCTTGGGTCCGTAATGCAGGTGAGCGATACGCTTTTCGCGCGAACGAATCGCGACGGACGAAACTCGTCGTTGTCGTCATCGTCGTCGTTGTCGTCGTCGTCTCCGTCTCGTGTGCAGCGCGCAATGCACGATGTTGCGAAATTTTCCTCCGCGGCTGACTCGCGCGAATCAACGAGCGTTCGCGCGCGCGACGACACTTTACGTCGACGAGCTCGTTTTCTATCTATACAAGCTCCATGCGTGCTTATGCCACGCGATATTTCGCTCATGATCGCTCATAATTTGTCCTGGTTGCCCAATGACCCTTAAAATAATGCTTGAACGACGCGTTGTTTGGAGGAACTATTGTTAGCTCTTGTTCCCTATTGTGTGTGTGTGTGTGTGTTTTTCAGTATTCTTATATATTAGTAGTTATATTCTACGAACTTTTAGTTTTATCTGTTTTTTTTTTATGACTTAAGTTCTTAGAATAGTTTTCTTCTAAAATTAGAGTTTTGTGCAGTTATCTCTGAAAAATAAATGTTCTGTATAATTATTTAACACGTAGTATTCAGGATTGTTTGTTTTTCTTTTATTAGAATTTTTGTTAATGTCTTAGTAGCAACAACATAAACAATGTTTGAACTATGTAATAACTTTGGGTTATGTTTGTGGAAGGACAAGGTATACAAAATATCCAGCAGCCAATGCTTGGACAAGCCATGGGCAGTATCGGAGGACAACCTATGGTGCAGTATCAACAACAAACCCAACAGGTTTACCAACAAAGTCTAGGACTGCAACAGGTAAATTTTACAAATTAGTATTTCTATATAATATATGGAAAAAAAGAATTTGTTGTAGCAGCAAATAAATTTGCTATATATGGACAGTTAAACATACTTTGCTGCATTAGCTACTTTTTCTTTGCTGCAGGAATCTACTTCCTTCCTATGATAACAAGAAAATTTAACTAAATATAATTTACTGCTTTAGCTATTTTTTTTGTTGTAGGAGCAAATTTTCTTGTTATCTTAGTAAGAAAATTGGCTAACATAGTAAATTGTAAATGTATAGTTGTTTATATCTTTTTTTTCATGTACTAATGATAAAATAAATTGCTTATAATGAGATTAATTTAAATTGGCTTTTGTGTTTCTAATAGCCCAATATCACCATGGCATCAATGGCTACCCTTGGCTCAAATTTACCATCTGGTATGCCTGGTCAGCTATACCCACAAGTTGCCACAGTTTCTTATCCAACGCCGCGAGCATTGAACACAAATGCTTTTCAACCTTCCGTAGCCGGTGTCCCGCAGCAGGTGCAACAGAATGTATCCTCGTCGTCTACAAAGCAGAGAGTTTTCACAGGCACAGTTACCAGAGTACATGACAATTTTGGCTTTGTTGATGAAGATGTATTTTTTCAAACTAGGTAAATACAAGTGATTAAGTTATTCTTTGTTTATCCCTTCTTTGTGCACTCGTGTACTAAAGGTCTTTCTTCAGTGCTTGTGTGAAAGGTTCTAATCCTGTGGTGGGAGATCGTGTACTTGTGGAAGCATCTTATAATCCTTCTATGCCATTCAAATGGATTGCTACTAGAATACAAGTGCTCGCTATGGGTAATAATAGCAACAGTGCAAACACTCAACAAACTAATCAACCAAATCGTCAACAACAACAACAACAACAGCAGCAGCAGCCGAATAAGACATCGGGCACTTACAATGCTGTACCTCCACCGACTGAAAATCCTAATAATAGGTAAAGTGATCCAACATATCTATATTAGTATATTTAAATCATAATATATGCTGCATGATATAAACAGATTTGTAGCGTTAACAAACAAATTAATAGCTAATATTGATCTATTAAATATATTTTAGTCTGTATAATATTTTAAAATTTACAAACTAAAATATCTTTTTAAGAAAAGTTTTTCCACGAGTTTTTCTTCAATATCATATGACTTATATCTCAACAACACACGAAACACTTTGTACAATATTTTATCAATGTAATGTTATATTATCAGTAGGTTTACGACAAGTACAACAAATTCCAACACTACCAGCAACCGTAACAAAGTCGGTAGAGTAAGAGAGAGGTCTCCTCGCGAACGGAGAAACGACGATGAAGATATTGAGAGAAAGCGACGTCGCGAGGAAAGAATTAGAGAACGCGAGAAGAAGGAGGACCGAAGTCCGTCAAGGACGCGAAGAAGCAAATCTCCTAGACCTCGTCGTCGTACGAGGGTCGTACCACGTTACATGGTGCAAATACCGAAAATAGCGCTTGACCTGTAAGTGTGCAATTTGTTTCTATTTTATGCCAACCAGGGGTAATTACTAGCGATGTTTTATTGCTGCTTATTATATCACAGGCCTGAAGCAGATGTTCTTGAAATTAGAAGACGCTATCAAAATATGTACATTCCTAGCGACTTCTTTTCCACTAACTTCAGATGGGTCGATGCCTTTCCACCACATATGCCATTTACACTTAATAAACCATGCTCTTTCCATGTTATGCATAAAGACGTCGATCCCTGTAATGAAAATACAGCAGTACTAGAACCTTCGGATGCTGATTATCTATTCTCTGCAAAGGTCTGTTAAAAGTTGTGTTGCGATCGTGGATTATACGAGAAAAGAGAAGCGATATAAAATCTCAGCTAACGCGCCAACACATTCGTAGCACAAAACAGGAATTGGCATATCCGTACACATATACGTATTTACATGCTTGTGCGAGTGACGAAATGGTTTCACTAAATATTTCTTAATTGGTTTTTAGGTCATGCTCATATCTATGCCAGCTATGGAAGAAATATACAAAAGGTGTTGTGGCGTTTCCGAAGACAGAGATCCTGATCGCGATTACGTTCATCCTACGCGTCTTATAAATTTCTTAGTAGGCTTACGGGGAAAAAATGAGACAATGGCTATAGGCGGTCCATGGAGTCCCTCTTTAGACGGACCTAATCCTGAAAAGGATCCCTCTGTATTGATTCGGACGGCTGTGAGGACCTGTAAAGCGCTTACCGGCATAGATTTATCCAGCTGCACACAGTGGTACGCTTTTTCAAGTAGTAGTATTTTTCGTTGAATGTAACGTCTGGAGCACTTTTATAGACAGCTTTTTCTGAAGCCCCGATCTGTTATAAAAAAAGCAATGTAATATCACTGAATTTCTCCGCTCGTTAGTACTGCACATCTTGTATTTCCGACAATATCGTCTTGCCAACGATGTAGCGAAGGTCACAATTGTGGTATTTTTCATCTTTTAAAAAGTTCCCTCTTTTTTTTATCGTCTAGGGTTACAGTTTCTAGAATTATGTCCTACGAAGTAAAAACAAGTTATTAAAAGAAAAAAGAAAGAGATCATGATAGAACACTATGGCGTTAAGTTCCATAAAGTTAAGGTATATCCGGTAGGCGTATTATCCACCAATTCCGACGGAGAGTAACTTCTAATATCAGTTCTGACTTGATAAGCTAAGGTTGTAGCTCAGTTTCTCTGCAGTGGAGGGAGGAGGTATGTATTTGCTCTAAACATGAGCGACAACGGAGATTGCTGCACTGGATCCCGGTCTCGAGCACACCCCCCCC
>NW_022639503.1:571158-579890 GCF_010583005.1 Odontomachus brunneus | reverse complement strand
CCCCCCCCGACGACGATATACGGGCAGTCGCGGCAGACAAACCATCACTATTATTATTCTATCATATGATTGTGACCCACTCAGTTGTGCTTACTCAAATGGTCTCTACGTTGTGCGCTGATACACGTGGCTTTGTATGCAGTGCGTGGGCTTTTCGAACAAGCGAGCGAACACACTTAGCATATAAGGCAAAGCTAAGCGGCATCTAACCTTGAGTTGATGTTTGGGTATTGTTTTTCCTTGCGGCACAGGTACCGCTTCCTGGAACTCTACTACAGACGCGCAGAAACGACCCACAAGTCCGGGCGAGTGGTACCGTCTCGCGTTGAAACCGTCATACTATTTCTCCCAGATGTTTGGAGCTGTGTGCCTACCAGATTGGAATGGGACGGGTTGCAACTCAACTATAAGAGACAACTGGAACGAAAGTTGCTGCGTGCCGCCTCTAACTCCGACGATTTGGATGCCGCCAATGAGACTGATGAGGCTGCCGTCGCTGATCAAAAGGCACTGCCAATCATCATCCCATATATATTACTTTTATATCTTTTTATTACATTATTATTATTATTATTATTATTATATATTCGTGCCCACTGTTTCCCCACTACTAAACTGGATTTTCAATAGGCTATACTTGTCCATCGATCCTATCAGTAGGTTGATCTATATCGGACACTGTTATCTTACCTTCATTATCTCTTATGCGACAGATCGCTCTCGCCATCGGTTAAAAAATTCGCTGTTTAGGTACGTTAGGTATATTAACGGGCACGGTTGCATCGTTAGGCAACGGTAATTGTCCCGAGACCGGTTACACTCGTATCATTGGTTGGCGACTTAATGTTATTTGGCTTTTTCCGTAAACTAAGGTATCTTATTTTATGGAACAAGTCTTTTCGATGTTGCAACTTAAGGCATCATATATAACTTTTAATAAGGCAAAGTCCGAGTGTACATACTCTCATAATCTCTCATAACTTATGTATATTAAGACTTCTTTACTATTCTCTATATATAAGAACACAAGAACTCTTAAACGCTTATTTGTTGCAAACGAGGATCGACGGGTAATGTATCGCTCCCTTAGCCAATGGCAGTCGCATTGCATTAACAAGAGAAGCAAGCAAGCCTAGCTCGGGGCAAGAGCGCAGCTGAGCCATTCCCTTTCCTGAAACCTTCACCAACATTGAAAAATCATTCAAAAATCCTCATTTAATCATCGTTATATACTACAACATTATTGATATTATCCATGACCTATCGATCACACAGACACCAGAGCCAGGACACTATGAGATTCTAGCAGTTACTTGAATCATACTTGACGGTCATCGTGAATGAAGATGTGTACATCGTTACGATGTGAGAGAGTGTTGAAAAAAAAATAGAGAGTGATGAAAGAATGAAGGAGGGAGTGGTTTCGTTTCGTTATAGGGGCTGCTTCTGTTTTGTAGTTTTTTCTATAGCTTTTTTACTTCCGCCTCGTTAACTGTTTTTTCTTCTTTCAGGATGATTCTATGACCGAGAAGAAGGATCCTACGCACTATTCTGAATTAGATCCAAAATCAATGAATGTAAGTATTTTCAACGTGTTTACTGTCAGTGAAGAAAAGAATAAATTTTCTTCCAGATCAATATGAAAAATAAACACTTTTCCAAATTAATTTTTTTCTGTTGCGAATATAAATCCATTATATGTTTTGTATTGCAGGTGAACGATTTACGTCAAGAACTGGTGGCTCGCAATTTGAGTTCGAAAGGCCTGAAATCACAATTATTAGCCAGACTTCTAAAAGCTATAAAGTCGGAGCAAGCCAAAGAAGAAGGACGGCAAGATGAGGCGGACGAAAATGAAGAAGACGTCTCACCACCGTCGAAGGAAGAAGATGATAAAAAGTTCCGAGACAGTAAAGACGTAAGTAGCAATGCATGTAAAACTTAAACATTATTAAAATTTATATAGTTTATATTTATTATACGAATATTAATTATGAAATTTTTATTTATTTTTCACAGAGCTTTTATATCTATTAATTTATCGTCAAATTGTTTGTAGCATGATGAAGACAAGAGAAAACTTTACGAACGTGAACGGGCTGTGCTCGAGAAAAGATATACTTTACCTGATTCATCGCACATTGTTGTTCATCCCTCTAGAATGGCCAAGAGTGGAAAATTCGATTGTACAGTTATGTCTTTGAGCGTATTGTTGGACTACAGACCAGAAGATACCAAGGTTTCCTTTTGTTTTAGAAATTATTATTACTTTATTTAAGAAAGATATTATGTATATTATATAGTATATATATCTTTTGCGTATAGGAACATTCTTTCGAAGTATCTCTCTTTGCCGAATTATTCAACGAAATGTTAACGCGAGATTTCGGTTTTCGCATATATCGTGCGTTGTGCAGTCTTCCTGAAAAAACTAAAGAAAAAGACGAAGACAAAAAGAAGGATAAAAAAGATGATAAGAGAGATGAGAAGAAAGACGATAAGAGAAAAGAAGATGAGAAAAAATCCAGTAAGAAAGATGAGAAACGGGATGACAAGAAGAGAGAGGAGATTAAGGATAAAAAGGATGATAAGGACGCAAAAAGTAAGATAGAAGACAAGGATAGAGACAAAGACAAAAACGATGATGAAGAGGAGGATGAAGACGACGAGTCGGACGTAAGAACTCATTCTTATGTCTTAAAATTCTCTTTCTTTTGTGTACAATTACTTTCTTCAGTATAATATATTTTTTACATTATAGATATTAGTTACAATATATATATATATATATATATATATATACATACTTATAAATTTATAATATAGACGTTTTAATTACGATTTAGGATGATGATTCTATGAAAGATGGTAAAAAGGACAGAGACAAAGACGGGAAAAAGAGGAAAACAAAACTATATACGCACGATCCTTATCTTCTGCTATCATTTGTATACTTCGATCAGACACACTGTGGATATATATTCGATAAAGACATTGAGGAACTTATTTATACACTGGGATTGAACTTATCAAGAGCTCAAGTACGGAAGTTAGTACAAAAGGTTGTTACGAGAGATTCTTTGCATTATCGCAAGTTAACGGACAAGTCGAAGGAAGACGATTCAAAAGATGAGAAGAAAGACGACAAAGAGGATAGAAACGAAACAGCTAAAGCGGAGAACGAGGAAGATATATTACGTTCTCTTGCTCTCGGTAATATATTTTTTCATATAAATCTTATTCTTAATATAAATTAAAACTGTCTAACATGTGCTCATAAGTGACTATCTTGCTTTGTATTTGTTTTTTTTTTTTTTTACTTATATGAATAAAACATATTTTTTATTGTACTTTTTGCGTTTACAGGAAATAAAAAATTGTTGCCTGTATTTGTTGGAAGCGGACCGGTTTCAAAAAGAGCGCGTAGAGAAGATTGCATTTTAGAGAAAACCGACGAGGAAATGACTCCGGAAGGCATTGTTACGTACAAAGGCTCCTTGTTAGATGTAGAGAAGCTTGTAAGTCAATTGAAAAGATCTGAGAAAGCGCGTTTAGACACGGAGGATCGCATGATGGAGCTACAGCACGAGTTGAACGTAGTCAATGAGAAATCTACGAAACAAACTAGTAGTATTAAAGGTCTTACGGAAGATTTGAAGATGTACAAAGATAAACTGCGAAACACGGAAGAAAAATTTAAGAAAGTCTCTGTAAGTATATACGCTCTGTGATTCTTCTATTATATATTAAATTTATAAAGTTTAAACATGGTATTAAATTTACCGCGATATTTTTTACAGACTGAATGTCATACTTACTTGACTGCAGTGAAGAATATGTATCACATAGCGGCAAAGATGATGCAGGGCGATGCGAGGAAGGTGGAAGTGGTAGAAATACAAGATGAAAAAGTCGGAGAGATAAATGGCTCTGAATTGGAGAGCAAATTCAAAACCGACACCAGATGGGGAGACAACAAGATTCAGGTGAAAAAAGATCCAGCGGAGATGGAAAAGGATAAGAAATCTGACAATAAAATTTCTGTCAAAAAAGAAATCGCCGAAATGGACAAAGAAAAGAAATAGATACCATTATCTATTTATTATAGTATAGAGAATGCACACCAACATAAGATTTTAATCTTTGTTTCTCACGCTCGCACGTGTGCGTGCACGCGTTCTTAGTAATTAAAAGTCTTAAAAGAAAAACGAAAAAAGAAGAAATTAACAAATCAGATGAAATCGGCAAACAATTTAAGCGACACGAAAGTACGTGATCAAGACTCCATTTTGTAACTTTTTTCACTCAGTGATAACGTGTGATGATTGCATCTTTAATTATTAATAAGAGTTTAGCACTTGAAATCATGCTTAGACAAGTAACCGATAACAGTTCACGTAATGGTTAGAGTATCTCCCTACGTTGCAGTTTTTCGCGTCACTTGTCGAACTTTTCATGAAAAGACAAATTCAATCACAATAACCTAGAAGTACCATCAATCTGCCATTAAGTGCCAGATACTGATAAACCGGCGTTTATCACTACTAGTAAGTTCGGAAATATGTTAACATCTCTTAAAGATAAAGATTTTTACTGAAAATACAAGCAGCGCGAATATTAAATGTTTGCGCCTCCGTCGTTACGCAAATAAAGTTCTTAGACAAAAATTTGTTCCATATGAGAACTGTTTTGAAGCTGCTTTGAAGCTGCTTTGCATGCTTTAAAGATAAGTTATGATTAATGTTATATTATTTACTAAGAAATTACATTCTTGTTATATCGACTGTAACGGTTGTTTTTCAGTGCTAAGTATGTGTTTTTTTCAATGAAAGTTCTTTCTTATAGACCGATAGTTTTAGTTGATCTTATAAAATACATAATTTGCGAAATAAACATGTAACACAATAAATGTGATGCCAATGATAAAATTATATTAATATTTGATTTCAAGAGGATACTGTATCGAATATTTTTAATCGAGTTTGCAGAACTCGAAAACTTTTTTCATATCATTGCTGACGACTTTATAACATGGACGATGCAGTGTCCGAGAACTATTTCTTAAACACGTTTAACTACAGATCGAACATATATATAAAATAAAAACAGAAGAATGTATATTGAAGACATTCTCTAAAATTTCCATCGAGAATAACAAGAAATTATATTTGTCACAGAACAGCAATAAAATTGTTTCTTTTATGCATTAGAGGTTGGAAAAAGATGTACAGTTTTAAAATAATATGAACCTGAATGTTTCATTTTGGTATAGCAAAAATTATAGCCTAATCTAATAGAAGTGCGACAAAATCACATCCTTTAAGTAAACTGTATCGCTCATTGTATGTATGTCCACCGCGAGTGTCACACCTATACAAAAGAAGGATTACTACAAAATCGTGTTCTCGAGTGCGAACGATCATAATGTGATCGCGCGTTCTATTACCCAAACTTACAACTCACGATGCCAAGAATACTATTTTGTATATAGTCATCTATTACATGTAGAAATTTTTGTAGTTTGTAATAGAAGATCGCGTTTTCTCGTAAAAAAAAGAAAATATATACAAAAGGAAAAATAATATGATAACGATAATAAGAGAATAAGATCATAAAAATGCGCAATCGGTTTCAACTTTGTGTACGCCAATGTTTTAAGTTTCTGCCGAAAAACTGTAATTATTTCCATGAACAAATGGTAGTCAAAAGTACAAGGATAACAATAAATTGTTTAGACAGTATTCGTTATGTGTGTGCGTATGTATGTGCTGTGTCTCAATGTAAACCCGTCATTATAATTTTTGTTTACTTTCAAGCAAACTGACTTTATTTTCATATGTGATAGTAATCGAAGATCAATTATATCTAGATTACTTTTGAAACTTATCGCGTAATTCTGTATCTAAAACTAGTAAGTATTCATTATTTCATGCAATCGAATGAAGTATCGTTATTTATATGATGGAATCTATGGTGAATATAAAGCTGAAACTTTTGATTGCCCATCGCACACTTTATTCGTAATACGTAAAAAAGTAGATTACAGTCTGTGCGCAGAAAATCTTTTTAGAAGTGCATAAAATTTTATATTGTACTCATTTTGTTTCTGTATTGTATCACGTTATGTAAAACGCTATGTTGAGTTATTTGAGCAATATCAGGAATGCACACAGTGAGCCAGAATGGAGTAAAAATAGGATGAAATTAGAAAATAGATCAGTTTTATTCTTAACGTCATTTTCACAGATCCTTGAAACAGATAAGTGTGGATACTTACTTTTTTTAATAAAACTACAGAAATATCCTGAAGATTTCTGCACAGAAAGGATGAGAGATCATTAAAAATCAAATGTTTAAAAGTTTTGAACATATGAAAATTATTTTTATTTGAAGAAAATATTCAAGTTTATATATTAATATTTACACGACAGAGAAAAAGCATTGTCGGGAGAAGAAATAATTTTATTTTATTTTTAATCAATTTTGGCGCACCGTGGAGTGAAAGAAGAGGGAGCGAATTAATGTCATGGACATTTCTCTCCCATTTTCATGAGGAACTCCGTGTTATCCTGAATGATTTTTTGAAGACGTTCTCTCGTTGCTTGCGTCTGTCTCAGCTCCAATTTACGTTTTGCGGATTCTATTGCGGTTCGATATCCGGTGACATTGCGGAAAATCTTGATGTGCTTATCGCCTGAAACTAAGAGATACTCTCCCGCAGCTTCAAAAGCCAAGCATGTTATAGGTCCTGCAACAATAACAAAAGGACAATAATTAAATTGCAGCCGCGCGATTTCATCTTTTTATTGATAACGATTTCATCCATCGATCGATATCGTCATTGCACCGATAACATCGCGCGATATTATTGAAAAGTCTAGAAATTACCGAGAAAGAGGTCCTCTATGGTGTTATCCAAGGTGCCAGTAATGGTCGAGTAAAACGAAATAGAGGATCCATGTGCTATCACTAGAACCTCCCCGTTTGGAGACAAAACGAGACTCGCCGGAATCATGGTGTCCCAAGTTCCAGTCGTTAAAAGGTGCGGATCTTCACCTTTTTCAAATTCGACTACAAAGAGATGAACGCGTCACACGTGAGAACGTCGTTTAGACTTTGGATAATATTTTCTTGAAATTTGTATATGTCTATGTTACTTTTTGTATTGTAGAAGCGATATGTTCCATCCTTGGATACGGTAGCCATCTGACTAGTGTCGGCGCTGAAACCGAAGTCGTGAACTCCAGACGTGTGCCCGGCGAGGTCGAAGGCTTTCGCCACTTGCTTGAATTCGCCTTGCTTAAATACTACTTCAAACACGTTCACATCGGGCGTGAAACCTTTCGCAAAAAAATGATTCTATTAATCCTTCACAATCTCATCGCACACATGATTCTCTCTCTCTTACATTTCATTTTTTTCTTCAATACTTAAAATGCTTCTATGAACTAAAGATAAAAATCGTGTTAAATTACAATCTTTTATTGAATTAAATTCTCTTTTATTATTATTATTTTATTAAATTTAATTTAATTTTTAACTGCTTTTTTATTTCAACGGTGAAATGTATGGCTTACCAGAAACGACGACGAATCGGCTACAGGGCGATATACGAGCGCGATAAGTTGATCCCAGATGTAGCTCCACAGTCGCCAATGGTTGACCTTTCAGGTCCCATACAATAAGATCATTCATTTTACTGCACGTAATGATGTACTTCCCGGTGCACGCGATATCCATTCCGACAACGTCCTCAGTGTGACGCTAAACCGATATGAACACACGATAATAGCAAGAACAAAAGCGTGTAAATGTAATTTATACAGATGTAATGTTATACCTTAGGAAACTCAAGTGCCTTGGTCGCAGACATCAAGAAACCGTCAGACTTCTTTGCGACTTTATACACCTCGATAGCGTTGGCCATAGCTTTGTGTATGATAAATGCTTTCCCATCCGGCGACCAACGTATTAAAGTCGCGTGATCGTACTCTATGTTGACTCGCAGAGATCTGCGATCTTTCGATGTCAAATCCTTTACGCACCACAGCATCACGCTACGATCTGTAATAAGTTTAAGTTGAGAATCGAAGAATAGGTTTCCCTCCAAAAGTCTAAAATATAATTGATCCACGTACACAGTACGTAACGAAATGCTCGAGTTAAACAGATATTATCACGCTTTAGCAATATTTCATCCGTAAATCTTCTCACTGCAGTAACTACTCGCAGGACGTGGAATAAATAATGACGAAACACGAGTGTTAAAAAGATCCTTTATTTAACAATTGTTCTCTTTCAGTTCATCAATTCATTATAATAATTATGCTAATCTCTCAATTATTATTAAAAGATATAGTTTATCTAACTAAAAATGAAGCTCGGTACTTCTTGTAAAGTTGGTTATCAGTACCTGCTTTTTAAATTGATCTCTCTTTCTACCTATCTAAATGAATAGGATTTGCATATTGTTGTCTTAATCTATGCAACGTCGGAAGATCATGCAAAATCAATCGTGTATTCAGACTACAGCGAGAAAATCGTAAAATAAAGCTGGGGCCTACTGAAGTCCATTGTGACGTTGAGGATACATTCAATGTTGAAATAATTTATTATATATTATAAATTTGTCAAATATGTCGAAGACCTCTTCATTTGTATATTAAATAACTATAAATCTTGGTCACCTGATACAAGGCCCATGATTCAATACAACTGAAATGAGCCTTTAA
>NW_022639503.1:557165-571148 GCF_010583005.1 Odontomachus brunneus | reverse complement strand
TATATATATATATATATATATATATATATATATATATATATAAATTACATATATATGTAGATATATATATATATATTAATAAATATATATCATTGTTAACGTTCTCTGTTTTCCGAGACTACGATTGTCTCGGATAACTAATTAAAAATATAAGAATTGTAATGTGAACGTGTGTGTGTATGTCGTGTATAAACGCGCGTACGCGCGCTGTGTACGTAGTTAAATACATGATTCCATTAACATAAACTCCTAACGTATTTATTATTAACCTACATCTTTTATACACTATCTTTCATATATCTAGGTCTTTTGCTAGGTGGTCGCATAAGATCTGAATCAGTGGTTCCTACACACACTGTGTCTTCTCGCCCGAATCTACGTTTCTCAATAAAATCCAGAAGTCTTTCTTTCGTGGCGGGTTTAAAGATACTTTTACACACGGAGTCGGCAGTACTGAGCGAATTAGGGAACGACTTGTCCGTTCTTTGACGCATATAGACCCATTGACCGTTTTCGAGTTTACACTCGACAATTGTGTTGTCCAAATCCTTAATCTGCTTGGTAATCTTGATGAAGCCGTACGGCATTTTCTGCCCTCCTACGTAAAGATGACCGACTTTACGCGGCAAAATACCTTCACCTGTCTCCGTCACGATCTTCAATCGAAAGTCTACGGAGTTTAGTGACACCGGCTTCCATTTTAGAAGCTCCGGTGATGGACCTGTACAATATTTCTCTCCGGCCGGTTGGAATATCAAGCCGTCTGGCTCGTGCGACAACTGACTGGCAAATTTTTCGCCCAATAGATTCTTACTCTGTGTTACGTCCCAGAAATACTTGAGACGCACTGAAAAGGGTTCCCGTTCCTTCAACAATCGTCCCTCCTTCATAGCTCTTAATCTGCCGGCAATTATTTGCTTTTCTATAATGCAATAACGATCAGGATGGAATGATAATTTGCTGACATCCTGGCCGTCGTACATGACGACATCGTATACTAAATATCTGGGAATATTTTTGTCTCCGTCTTTGTCAATCACCATTTCCTACAAGATGACAAATATACGAAGATTGATTTAAAAATTTCCTAAATTCTTTATAAAATACAGAATGCTTAAAAAAATGTTAATATTTATACGAAAAAAATGTTACTATTATAAGTGTGCTTCAAAAAGATGTTAACACTTATATGGAAGTAACTTCTTCTTTATATAAGCGTTGACATTTTTCTTCAGCAAATTCTCCATACAAGCATTAACATTTCTTCAAAGCATCCTGTATATAGTTTTGAAATTTGTCACGATTCTGATCCTTACACCATCCAATAAAGTATCTTTTAGGCATCTAGTTATATCTCGCACATGTGGAAATGTCAACCCTGTTACTTGAAAGACACTGTTGTCTCTATCTACGAAGTATACATCCCTGTCTCCTTGTATCAACATCATGTATCTATAAACATAATGGTTGTTATTGACAAGTATACAAATCATATATAGAGAATTATATATCGAGAATTGGTTTCCAGAGATCTCTGAATATATATCCTCTTACCTAGTGCCATCTGCCTTCCATGATACTCGATATGGTTTATTGTGCAATAACATAATATTGTCAAGGTCCATGGTAACTGGCTGACAACCAGGAAATCCACCAGACTTCCAACCACAAATCTCCTGGACTCGCTTCTGAACTCCCGAGAATATCATTTTATCCAAGATAGGTGTAACACCAGGTACACCAGCCATGAACACAGGATTTTTGTTGTTAAACTCACGCTTCCCTTTTCTCCTGCTATGTGCTTCTAACTCAGGATTCTCGACTCCCGTGCCCGTGCCGTTGTCTGTGTCCTCGACGTTGGAATCGTCATATTCCAAACACCATGTAGGTCTGGCAGGTGGTGGTGGAGCATCTTCTACATCGTCGTACCTTCTGTACAGCTCTTGTATGTAGTCACTTTTGTATATACCAGGAGGTCGCGCGATCGCGAATTCTGCTAGACCTGCGTCGACGCTGGTACCATCGGTTTCTACCATATAACTAATGACGAGAAAACCAGTCCTGTTGAAGCCATGCGTGCAGTGCACACCGACGATTTCCAGAGGATTGTGCGCAATGAAGTTCCGGCAGACCTGCACGAAGGTGCGAGTCTGCTCTTCCGACGGTGTCTCGCCGTGTCCCCTGCATTGCAGTTTCAAATATTTACAGCCGTAATTTTCTATGCATTTTCGATCGTAAAATCTCGACGTGTTAGTCAGGTCTATCCACAAGCCTAACTTCAGCTTCTGACTCTTCAGATATGCAAATAACATATCAATAGTGAAACGACACTCCTCGGGAACTTGGCTGTCATAGGTCGATGAGAGGGGTGTCTTAAAGGCCAGGAACTTGTTTTGTATCAGTTTCATAGCTTTACGGGGACAATGAAGCCAACGTGGTGGTACACCCCCTCTACTATCGTTGCTGCCTGACATCCTTGTAGTTTGATTGACGTATTAAAGACACAGGAGCACGAAATAATCACGCGATTAAAAAATCTTTCGTGATATACGAATCAGCATGTCCAGCTGTTATACTAATCAACAACAGCGTTTACTGTTACTGTTGTATATGGCGAATGGCTGTCTTCAAGCTTAAACCATATGCTGCTAGTCCGTTTGCTTCAAAGTATGATCGCTATTACGACTATGACACTATAGTGTGGTACTTATGAGCTAGGCTTAAGAGTTATGGAGAGAAGAGTACATATTCCCTAGATATCACTAGTCAATTCTTGATGAATTGATGGGTTACTGCTAAACTAGAATTAATATCTTTGTGCTGAAAGCTAAATCTTCGATTAGAAAATATGGAGGAATTTCTTGATTATAAAATTTTAAACAAAGTTTGTTCGGAGATGAGTAGGCAGCTGAAAAACAGATACTCTATGGTCGGTATTCATAGTTAGCTCTTATATTTAGGCCTGTTCTTTGTAGCTGCATTGTTGAACTGGTGCAATATATTGAAGTGAGACAAATATACGTTTTCTCATTTTAACTTATTGCACTAGTTTAGCAGTGCAGCTACAAAGAACAGCTCTTAAAAATGTCTTAAGTTTATTTTCAGATGATGTACAGAGCATTTCATTGGCTACAGAATATCAAAAGATAAATTTAAGGCCAGTATTCATAGTCCGATCTTATATTTAAGTTCATCTTAAGTACTGTTTTAAGATGTCATGAACCAATCACAGAGCTGTATTCGCATCTTAAGATATTACTTAAAACAGTCTTAAAATAAGATTCGACTGTGAATACCGGCCTAAAATGGTTTCAATATAAGACACGACTATAAATACCGGTCTATGACTAATATTCATAGTCAGATCTTATATCAAGAGTACCTTAAGTTTATTTTCAGGTAATTTACGGATCATTTCATTGGCTACGGAGTATCTGAAAATGAACTTAAGACAGTCTTAAATATAAAGCCAGCGGCACACGATGCTTGTTTCGTGCTGGATGGAAATACTCTATTCTGGTTGGTCCATCTTCAGAAATGCACCAATCAGAACAGAGTATTTCCATCCAACAAGCAATCCAGCATGAAAATAAGTATCATGTGCCGCTGGCTTAAAGGGACGTCTACATTGAAAGTAAACAGTAAGAAGTAGGAAGTAAGAATAAGAAATTGACCAATCATAGGGTGCGTTCAGAAGACACAACTGTTGCACAACGGTTGAATAATTAGTCAACGTAATTGGTCTAAAGTTAGAGATCTAACAGTAAGGACCAATAATCACTGACCGCTCACTGATCAGCTATGTTTTCTGAACGCAGCCATAGTTAATTATTCTTCTCACATTCGACTGTGGTTGGTCAATTTCTTACTCTTACTTCCTACTTCTTGCTATTTACTTCCAATGTAGACGTCCCTTAAGACTTGACTATGGGCGCATTCCACTTAACGTTCGCAACGACGCAAGCGTCATTCTATCTTTGTTGCTCATTAGCTTGGTTTATATCGTGCACTTGATATGCGTACTAAATAGTAACTTTCTATTAGATAATCTTAATATCGACAATGCATATCAACAGCGACGCATTCAATCAATACAATACGTTTTGTTGATAAGTATTATACCAGCTTAATATACCGTTATTTATATATATCATCGATATTAAGATTATTTAATAGAAAGTTACTATTTAGTACGCGTATCAAGTGCACGATGTAAACTAGGGTATTAGGTGTTAAACAATGCTCGCGTCGTTGCAAGAGTTAAGTGGAACGTACCCGATGAATACCGGTCTATGTCCTGTACAGTCAGCGCCAAAACGGTTTAAGCCAGCGGCACTGGTTTTCGTCAACGTCATTGGTCCGATTGCAATCCTCGATCCATAATCTGATATGGGCATAAAGCACATTTAATTATCTGATTGATCTGATTGCAATCTTTAATTCATATTTTAACACGGACATTAACTAGAACATCTTTCCATGCCAAGCACTCCAAATATTTCAGAAAATATGATCCGCATCTGGCCCAATGAGAAAATTTGTTTTCTAATGGGAGAATGCTTCTATTGGACAAGACCAAAATTACAAAGTTTGTATACTGATATTCACTGTCAGTACTGAAAATCTGTAATTTATGTTACATATATTGTACATTTCTATAGGTTGTTACATATACTATAGATTTTTAGCATAGATTGGCAGTGGATATCGAAAGATAACGAAAGGTAACGAAGATTATAAAATGCAACTATTGTGCCTCGAAGTGCACTTGTGCTTTTCAGGATTATAAAAATATCAAATTTCTCTCAAATTAATTATTGATTTGAATAAGTTTTAACTAACTGACGATTGATTCGAACAAAATCGATCGAAAAATGTTTAACGATTGACTTCAACGAATTAAATTAAAGATGGCTTTCAATTGAATACATTGAAAACGATCGTTAATCGGTCTTCTATTGAATTTGTTAAAATCAATTGTCGATTAAACAATTTCCAATTAAATGGACTTATAGTACTCGTCAATTAAACAAAAATTAATTTTAAAAAGTGATTAATTAGCAACCTGGTGCTCTTTTGGTGAATATCGCGAGAATGAGATGAGGCATTTGAGAACACAAGTGTTGACGGATATGACAATGTATAATTGTGCTAGAGTTGTGTCACAATGGACTATCGAGATATATATTATCCCGGGTCGTTGGCGTCCAGTATTCTTTTCCCCTTTTTTTTTAGCTTCTCTTGTTCGCTCTTTTTTCTTTCCTTTTTTCAAATATACGTACCTTCAGCAGAGCTCGCGAGGTATTTGCCGTTTTGAGACAAATCCATATCGAGGATGAGGCCAGTGTGCCCTTTCAACGCACCAATCAGCCATGAGTTTTGAAACATTTGCTGCGCTTCCCGCCGTTTTTGGCTTTTCGCACGTTGCTTGCCCGTTGTGTTGTTGCCGGCAGGGGCTGATTGCTGATCGGCGCTTGGTGGTTGCGTCTCGAACTGGTTTTTAAGGCTAGCCGTCTCTGTCGCATCTATACGTGCAATAAAGAAAATACGGTAGGGTAGTAGGGGAAGTTTTGAGGTGCGCGCGTCGATGCGACCGCGTGACTGACGACACGTGCAAGCTCTCGAAGAGCGTTGTAATTAGCACGTGCGGAAATCTAAATCGTACGTTTTTTTTTTTTTTTTTCAACGAATGTCATACCGCCGAAACAAGTGAATTTTCCAAACGACCTAACGAAGTAGTATCTCTGTCACGAAATGCTAGACTTGTCTGAGAATATCTTGGCGAGGCGCGTGTTTGCATCCACGAAATGCACGATGAATTTGTGCGGTCCCGTTCGTATGACTTTCGGAATAATTTCAGACTGAGAAGACAGTCGTCGTGAAGCATCGTGTCCAACGTACCGTACATAAAACATTTCTCAATAGGAATGAGACCTGAGCGCAAAGATTGTCGTAAGTGTTGGCGCTGGAAGTCAACGCACAAAGACCCACGTAAACGCAGGTGATGCGATGGATATGGCTTGCATTAACGTTAATCCGTGTGCGTTGAACTCCGACGCCGACAATTGTCGCAAGATGCGACGTGTGTGCATCTTTTTCGACCAGCTAAAGAGGAGCGAAACAGGATACGGACCTGAACACATAGACTGTCGTTTTCGGCAAAGTCGTAAACACAAGTCTGTGTCGGAAGCCAACGCATAAGGATTGATGTTGATTCTTGCGCGTTTACTTCCCCAACACCGACTTGCATTTACGATTGTTGGAAACGATTACGACAATCTTTGTGCTCAGGCCCTACGCGCCGGAACGCAGCTGCGCGCACGTGACATTTGACAGCTGACGACGTGGACATTTCACAGCTGAGATCTCACGTCGCAGTGGATAGTCGTGCGCTTGATGTTGCCGGCATGAGACGCGGACAAGAGAGAACATGCGTACCTCTCTCTTTCGACCGGTTGTGAAGCTTGCGGGTCACTCGGCCGATGATGTAGCCGATCACGAGGGTGACCGTGGCGGCGAGCATCAGCGAGCCCAACAGCGACGTGTAATCGACCCCGTCCGCTGTGTTGTTCGGTATCGTCATGTCCTCCATCGTCGTAGCGTAAAAACACCGGTCACTTGCCGCTTGACACAAAATGCATCCGACTACGCGCGGCTCGTAACACACACACACACACACACAACTTCCTGACTAGCACCACTCGTGAACGAAAAAGCCGCGAAAAATCCTGATGAAACGTCCGACACCACGAGACGTTTCGCGTGACGATCACTGGTAGAGAACGAAAGTGTACACGTGCATCCGGATGTGCAAGAGTTATGCGTTTCGAAGAACCACCGCGATTATATCTTGTTTATCAAGCGACGAGATAACGCGACGCTAAAACGCGACGCGTCCACGTCGCCCACCGCAGATTGTACGCGTGGGATATCTCGTGAATTGTACGTGTCCCGAAACTCATCAAGGATATTACACTGCAACCGTTCCGTCGATCTGCAGGACGTTCCTTTTAGGAATCGTCTACAATGCAGTCGTAGTTACGTTTTAAAGTCCGTTTTGTTGAATTCGTTAATGAAACTTTTTATTTTTCACAAGTTTACGCTAAGGAAATAGATGCACAGACAATCGATTCACAGACTAGAGTTATGGCCGGTATTCATAGTCGAATCTTATTTCAAGACCGTCTTAAGTAATATCTTAAGATGCGAATACGGCTCTATGATTAGTTCATGACGGGAGCGGTGCACTTGGACACGTGCATTTGGACACAGCCAATCACAGCACCGTGTGATTAGAGACATTTATAGGGTCCCTTGGAACAGCGACTTGTGATTGGACTGTGTCTAATTGCCCCGTGTCCAACTGATATACACCCGTTCATGACATCTTAAGACAATACTTACGATGATCTTAAATATAAGATCTGACTATGAATTCTGCCCTATTGGCTCCTGCACATAGGACGCGGTAATGCTTGCTGCGCGGCGGAAGTCCGCGCGACAGCCAATCAATATGTTGTTTTTCCGTAAGAGCTAGAAAGTTATTCGTGAACTTCCGCTGCGTGGAAAGTATTACCGCGTCCTGTGTGCAGGAGCCATATGACTTTGAAACGTTACTACAATCGCGTTTGACCCTTTAGTTGAAACATCTGTATTAAGCGAAAAAAATAAAATTTATAAAATGAAGATTTTCAGCACAAATCACGCGTTTATCATTTGTTTTTTAAGTGTAACTTCCCTTTTTTCGTTCACGTGACTTTCATAAAATTTAAGTCCCGATCTACAATAGGTGTAGTAAGCTTTAAGCTTTAAGAAATTGACCATTATAGTCGAATTATAGAAGAATAATCTATTATAATTGGTCAATTTCTTACTGGTTAAAGCTTAGTACATCTATTGTAGATCGGGACTAACGAGCTGTAACTTTAGCGAAACTAATAGCATGTTTGACTGGCTCTGAGTTAACCCACTCTGGGTTATTCAGTCTACGTTTATTGGTCGAACAAGTACAAAGTAAGCTTTATAATTGGCTAGTAGAGACTTATGACGTCATTAATCGCTCTCGGAGCGATTAACCTAGGGCCAGTCGAACACGCTATAAAGATAATGGTCCGTATTCTGAATTCCCTTTTAATGATAAATGAGCCTCTAAAAGAGGTTTAGGAGCCATCTGATTGGCTGAGAAGCTATATTTAAGGTACCTTTATCGATAAAAGAAGATTCAGAATATGGGCCTATGAGATAGTTATGGAAAATGAGATGAAGTTATGAAGTTATGAGATAGTTATGAAGAATTTCATAACTTCGAATGTGTAACTTTTAAATATATTTTCGTCAAAATTTACTTACTTTTAATGGTAATGCATAAATAGAAATTAAGATTCGTCAAATATCAAAATTTTTTATGATATTAGTCAAATTGCATCAACGAAAATTCACATCATACACATAAAGTTTAAATGAAAATGATGTTTCGGCTTTGATCGCAAAAGATGAATAAATAATAACGGATCTAATTCTTATAATATTTGCCCGTATAATTCTTAGGCCGGTATTTATAGTCAGATCTTATATTTAAGATCAATTTAAGTACTGTCTTAAGATGTCATGAACCAATCACAGAGCCGTATTCACATCTTAAGACATTACTTAAGACAATCTTGAAATAAGATTCGACTATGAATACCGGCCTTAGACCCGTTATTTTTATTAATTTCAAAATTTCCACTACGAATCGCCACTGTTCTTGACGAAAAATCGAAGTTGTGGTACAATAATAATCAGCCCGACGTTTTATTTTTTAGTAGTACGATTAAATGGCAAGTGAGTCATGTTTACTTTATTCCTTTTTCTCGCATACGATATTTCTATGAAAAGTTATAGTTTATTACGTATACCATAGCTTTTTATCGGCAAAATAATGAAAATAGATTTATTCGTGTTACTTGCACTTTTAACATTTTTACACCCAACGCCCATTGTAGTACACTAGCCTCTCTTTAGAAGAAGAGCTCTCTCATTGGATTTCGCTCATCGTATTATAAAAAAATGCAAAATATACGTTTAAAAAATGAAACCTTGTAAATTTTCTATTTATTAACGAACATTCATGACTGTTTCATTTGTTCTCTATGAACATAAAGTTGTAAAATACTTTTCAAATAATTCTATTATCATTTTTTGCAAAGTTGAAACTTATTAAATTTTGTCTATTTCTCGATAAGACAGAAATGGTTAATATCACTTGTTAAAAAAAAAAACATTTTATTACATATTCTTTTCATTATAATTTACTTAGAATAAACATATTATAAATAAGAAGCAACTTACTGATCAACAGAACGGTTGCAATACAATTTTACTTATTTTTCGTGATCGTAAGAAATAATGGGTGTGTCAGGAGACACAACGGTTACACAATGGTTGAGTAATTAGTCAATGTAATTGGTCTAAAGGCTCGTCTACAATTTCTGTAAGAATATGGCTGTAAGGCTGTAAAACGCGAAATAAATTATTTTCATTCGCTGACAGCTCACGTTACAGCCATATTCTTACAGCTATTGTAGAATGGCTTTAAAGTTAGGAATCTAACAATAAGGACTAATAACCACTAACCGCTCACTGATCAGCTGTTTTCTGAACGCAGCCAATATTGTATTTAGGAAAAGAATAGTTGTAGTTGATGTTATTTTTACTAAGAAAAAGAGAAACTTCATTTTTCGTAGGCATCATGTCTAAATATTCGTACAGTATGACAATACAACATGCTTGACAAGTTGATAATTGTTTAGTAAACGTCCAAGAGTGCATAAATTTTCAAGATATAAAACGTAGCTTAGGTTATTTTGGAATATTGCTTCGCATCCCCATACATATCGTGAACGCTGAAGTGAAAGTACAATAATTTAATGATATAACAGATGCAGGCTACTTGACTTCTTGCATTCGACGACTATATTCTTAATAGCAATGAATTCGTCGGAAGGCAACAAGTACATTTACCATTTGCCGTTTTTAGAACGATCGGAGCTTTGCAAAATATTGAACCAAAATGACAAGTGGGAAGAACTAGCTGGTAAGTTATTGGGAAATTCTACAATATATGAAGCGCATACATGTTAACTATTAACCTATTCGTTCACTTCTTTCGAGTCTGTTTACAATCAATAATTATACAGTTCAGAGTTTTCCGATTTGGCTTAAACTCACCAATATTGTGTACTTTCACGCGTAGAAATCGAATATAAAAATTAAAATCACCGCACTATCCCACAAGACGAAATATTGTTAAAGTTAACGAGTATGACAGGTAATGAAACTTGTCATAGCGACGAAGGCTCGTATTCTGAGTTCTCTTTTAACGATAAATGAGTCTCTAAAAGTGACTCATAGCCAATCAGAAAGCTTATAAGCCACTTTTAGAAGCTCATTTATCGTTAAAAGAGAATTCAGAATACAGGCTAAAATGTAGCTACATCAATATACTCCATGGCCATATGCACATGTAAAAAGTCAAAAAGTACTTAATTAGATTAATTCTTAATTAAATTCTTTGTAACATTATAACATTGGCAGGTACTTGGATGAAGTACGATGTCTTGACAATACAGAACCTACGAAGAGAAAAGAATCCTACTGATGAACTTCTGACACTATGGGGTCACTACAATCATACTATAACGGAACTGTTTGTTCTACTGGCCAGAATGCAGCACTATCAATCAATGGTTCCTCTTTTGCCTTTTGTGGATCAAAAATTTCATCAGCTTTTGCACAATGGAGAGGGTAATTTGCAGAGAATGCTGCGGAAACAGCAGACCAACAGGAACACGAAAGATTTAAAGATTGGAGCACAGAATTTTAACGAATACGCCCAGCCACAGCCAAACATTCCAAAAGTTGTCGCTAATGAAAAGGAGCATTGTAAAATATTAAATCAACCAATGGCGCAGTTGGCTATCAATCGCAGCGACTCTAATAATTTGCTTGTGGCTTCACCGGTGGTAGCAGCAGCTCGTGCTTTTTCACCGTCTCGACAGAATACTGGCAGTAATGACAAGAAGATGAATGAGTCACCATTACCAAAAACAGAAGCCACTCTGCCTCGTGTGACTTATAGTGAATTAGGTATTGCCACAAATGGATGGAACAAGTATAATATATTAGGCAAAGGCGGATTTGGAACAGTGTATAGAGGTATGCATTTCTATAAACACATATGGATTGCTAAATCAGAATCATGTAGATAGACGAATAGCTTTCAAAGTCTTATTTTCTCTTACTTTAGTTGAATACTATTAGAGTCTATGTATTTACATATTTCATATAGATAGTTTAACTTTGTAGAGACATTTATTATATATATTGATAGCATCTATAATTGATAGCACCTATAAAACAGTTTGTCATAGAATGTTACTAAAACAAACATTCTTTAACTATTTCTATTGTAGGTACTTGGAAAAACACTGATGTGGCAATAAAGAGGATCGAACGGAAAGGACGGAATGGTTCCGAAAGAGAAAGAGAGGGTTACATGGTGCAGCTGCAACAATCTCTCATAGAAATAAAAATTTTAGATTCTCGTGCTCATGAAAACATCTTACCTTTATACGCATATAGTTTCGGCGGCGACGCGCCGTGCTTGGTCTACCAGTTGATGAGAAACGGATCTTTGGAGGATAGACTACTAGTAAGAGAGAAGACCAAACCGCTTACATGGATACAGAGGCATGAGATCGCCAAAGGTACAGCGCGTGGATTGCAATACTTACACACCATCGGTGAGAAACCTTTGATTCACGGTGACATTAAAAGCGCTAATATTTTGTTGGACAAAAATTTTGAACCAAAGATTGGTGATTTTGGCTTGGCACGAGAGGGTCCTGAGAACGATAGCGACAGCGATATGCAGGTAAGTAATTACAACTAACTTTGATGTGAACAATATTATTATTATTATGTATATGTATATGTATTATTACAATATTATTATGTAACGTATAAATTGTTAAAAAGTCACAATTTATGTTAAGAAGTTATATAATATATTTTCCATTTCTGTATCTTCTCTTTATTTTAACTTTACCGCTGAATGTAGATATATACATTGTTAATGGCAATATATATCGAATGTGTAATTCTCTTATTAATATTTTTATTAATATAAAATATAATTTATATAATATATAAATTATATAATATAATAATTATAATAAATTAAATTAAAATTATATAATATAATAATATAATAATTGTTATTTTTTTTAGGTCAGCAGAATCAATGGGACACGACCGTATTTACCCGAAGATTTTTTATTTGATAAGAAGTTATCAACGAAAATAGACACATATAGCTATGGAATAGTGTTATTCGAAATAGCGACGGGTCTTCGGGCTTATGATGATTCGCGTCCTGAGAACAAATATCTACGAGATTTCATTTTCTCTTGGGAAGACAAAGATCTTTCTCTTCTAATAGATAAAAAAGCCGGTGGAAAGGATAGTCAGGTTTATGGAAATTTAATAGTATTAGGAAAATGGTGTGCTCAGCGATACGCACAAGATCGACCGGAAATGGAACTTGTTTTCCGAAAATTGAATGATTTATAAGTTTTCACAATCATATGGTGCATCACGTCTCTTTGAAAGGATTGACTATATACAACTTCCAAGTTTGAATTACAATTGCGGGATCAGATAAGAGGAGCATTGAAGCATGTAATATATTAAGCCACAAGTGCAATTAATTGAAAAAGAAACAAATTTTGTAATATATAATATGTATGTATATATACTAAAATATACTAAAAGAAAATATTAAAAGAGAATAACACATTTATTTTTCTTATATTGTCATCATATTTGTAAATTGTTTTATTAACAGATTTATCCACCAAATTTTATATAATGTTCTAAAATTAAATACATAAAGCAATATTAGGTAATAATTATGAACTTAATTATCAACGATAAAATTGTTTTTACTTTTCTTAATTGTATTTGTCTATTTAGAAAAGTCAAATAAATCAACAACAAAAGAATTTTATACAAAAGAAATATATTTTCATTTCTCTATTTCCATCGTGATACTATATACCATTTATAAAAATTTATTACTATGATGTTTTGTACACTTAAAAAACAATAAACTAAACGTCAAAGTATAAAAATAATTATGTAATAATATCCTCTTATTATATTTTAAATCTATAAAAATGTACATACATTTATTTTCACTTTATATTTATTTTATTTATATTTACTTTCACTTTATATTTGTTTTATTTATATTTTATGATAAACATACTTATATTAATTATGTTAAAAATAAAGTGGAAATAAATATATATAAAGTATATATAAATATATACTTTAAAAATCAGTAATCTCTTCGGTAATCCGAACGATCGCACGACGAAATATTGCGTAGTCGTTGGCACTTGCAAAGAAAAGAATGTAGGCATTGTATATGTGATTATAAGTTACATAAGTTACATAAACATGTGTATCCGCTCTGGTTGCATTTTCAAGATATTTTCTAGTGTTAAAAATGATATATTTTAAATTTGACAACTTAGAAAACGTAGATAAATTCTTGAATATTCTTATTCAGAAAAATGTGATCTTCCATTTAATTTTATATCTTTATTCGATATAAAAAGATTTTCTCTCAAAGTTTTATGATAAACATACTTATATTAATTATGTTAAAAATAAAATGAAAATAAATATATATAAAGTATATATTTATATATACTTATATATACTAAGTTTTATGATAAACATACTTATATTAATTATGTTAAAAATAAAATGAAAATAAATATATATAAAGTATATATTTATATATACTTATATATATTTATATATACTTAAATATATTTATATATACTAAGTATATATTTATATATACTTTATATATATTTATTTTCATTTTATTTTTAACATAATTAATATAAGTATGTTTATCATAAAACTTAG
>NW_022639503.1:527369-557155 GCF_010583005.1 Odontomachus brunneus | reverse complement strand
GTCAAATAAATCAACAACAAAAGAATTTTATACAAAAGAAATATATTTTCATTTCTCTATTTCCATCGTGATACTATATACCATTTATAAAAATTTATTACTATGATGTTTTGTACACTTAAAAAACAATAAACTAAACGTCAAAGTATAAAAATAATTATGTAATAATATCCTCTTATTATATTTTAAATCTATAAAAATGTACATACATTTATTTTCACTTTATATTTATTTTATTTATATTTACTTTCACTTTATATTTGTTTTATTTATATTTTATGATAAACATACTTATATTAATTATGTTAAAAATAAAGTGGAAATAAATATATATAAAGTATATATAAATATATACTTTAAAAATCAGTAATCTCTTCGGTAATCCGAACGATCGCACGACGAAATATTGCGTAGTCGTTGGCACTTGCAAAGAAAAGAATGTAGGCATTGTATATGTGATTATAAGTTACATAAGTTACATAAACATGTGTATCCGCTCTGGTTGCATTTTCAAGATATTTTCTAGTGTTAAAAATGATATATTTTAAATTTGACAACTTAGAAAACGTAGATAAATTCTTGAATATTCTTATTCAGAAAAATGTGATCTTCCATTTAATTTTATATCTTTATTCGATATAAAAAGATTTTCTCTCAAAGTTTTATGATAAACATACTTATATTAATTATGTTAAAAATAAAATGAAAATAAATATATATAAAGTATATATAAATATATACTAAGTATATATAAATATATTTAAGTATATATAAATATATATAAGTATATATAAATATATACTTTATATATATTTATTTTCATTTTATTTTTAACATAATTAATATAAGTATGTTTATCATAAAACTTTGAGAGAAAATCTTTTTATATCGAATAAAGATATAAAATTAAATGGAAGATCACATTTTTCTGAATAAGAATATTCAAGAATTTATCTACGTTTTCTAAGTTGTCAAATTTAAAATATATCATTTTTAACACTAGAAAATATCTTGAAAATGCAACCAGAGCGGATACACATGTTTATGTAACTTATGTAACTTATAATCACATATACAATGCCTACATTCTTTTCTTTGCAAGTGCCAACGACTACGCAATATTTCGTCGTGCGATCGTTCGGATTACCGAAGAGATTACTGATTTTTGTCAGAAGTTCGCTTTCAAGTTTAACCAATCCTATATGGAAAAAAAGGTTTGGTTGAATTAACCAAATATCTGGTCGAATATGAACGATCCAGAAATTCTGATTGAAGTAATCCGAATTCTGTTTAACAAGATTTTTGGTTAACTTAAACAGAATTCGGGTTACTTTAATCGGAATTTCTGGATCGTTCATATTCGACCAGATATTTGGTTAATTCAATCAAACCTTTTTTTCCGTATAGAACGCACATTGCTCGCGTTCGTGAACGAAAAAAACCAAAGTATTACAAAAAATTTTTATATTTTATAAATATATCCAACTGCGCGTGTGTGCGCAAAATATTAGTTAAAATGCCTAACTAAATAGATCTGTTTTTTACGTGATCTTCTTAACCGTTGGTAGAATAGTGAGCGAAGTGCATTGGCCGTTGCACAGAGGCATTCTTAAATCAAAATCGGCCTGTCTCGGCACTTCCTGCTCCTTTTTCCGTTGCTGCCTGAGGACTCTCAAAATATGAACAAACGACCATATTATCATTGTCACTCCGCCGATACCAAATAAATACATCAATATCGTTTGCATCATCGGTAGTATCTGTAGTATCAATTTTAATATAAAGATTATTTTGATCGGTGCTTCTGGCAAAGTCTAGAAGAAAAAGATTATTATAATTACTATGTGATTAATTATATAAATAAAATTATATTATATAAATGTGCGTGATATATAAATTATATGAAAATTATATGAATACAATGGAGAGAAAGAAAATTATGTAATTTATTCGCGTATATTGAGTAAAGTAAAAAATTCAGTTTAACTTACTTTCCTATTTTCTCTCTCTCTCTCTCTCTCTCTTAATAATTATTAATTAAATTAAATAATTTAAATTTAAATTTAACTTAAATTAAAAAAAAACGTAATTCTTTTTCTCAAATTTAAAATTTAAACTTAATAATAAAGTAAACCCCTGAATTTGATACACAGAACTGGATTAATTTTTTTTTTTTTATTAAATTAGACATTATCGAGTGGGATGGAAACACATTATTCATCGACCAAGTAATTATTGCCATTGTTTTTTATCTATTTTGGCGACATTTGTATATCTGTATCGTAAAAGATGTAGTTGGTTTACCCGCTGAAGAAGTCAATAAATCGAATTAAATTGACTTTTTTGACTGACCGAACATGATAAAGACTTTGAACGATGCATAATGCGATTGCGACATGAATATTGATCAAGTTAGTGGCGTAGAATTAAACGACTCGAAAGAAATGCAATCAGAAAATCGCTTAATTTATGCCATGACTATAAAATACCAGTCATGACTGGTATTTTATAGGAAATACATCCCACCACACTTTCCTCGATTTAACGTAACATTATTCTAAATTACACAATGGAGTTTTCTCATAGAAATGTCAAACGACGCGTTGTTTTGCAAATTACGGCAACAATAACGGGAGCAATAAAAGAAGCTAATTAGAGAAAGCGAAGAGGCAGAGATAATCGTATAGCTTTCAAACAGAAGGACAAGATTTTTGCCAACGTTTGACGTGTGAGAAAACGATTTTACTTACTGTGTCGAACCAGAACAGCGGTATCACTTTGTCGTTGAAAGGCCTAATCTTAGAATTGTAACGTGTGTGATATATTACCAGGTTCGTCTGCATTCTCGAGCGTATATACAAGGGCACACCGGTCGTCTAAAAGGACAACATCGCGAAAATAAATGTAAGTAATGTGTGTATGAGACAACTGCTTATGCTTAAGGTTGTAGATTGCTTATTATTCATATCTGTCATATTTTATTTTAGCAGATATGCTAAAACAAATCCCAAGGAGTAAAACGTTGAATTCGATTAAAAGGATCGCGATTAAAAATTTTCTTCTCAGAAATCAATCCTATTTTCCTGATTTAATTACACGTTCTTCACTCCGCTGTTCTTCCATCTTTAGGAAGATCTCACTCAATTATTTGACAAATTTAGATCAAGATTGGACTTGCTCATTTACATCATTGAGATTGTCATACGAACATGTTAGATAATATGATATTAGATAAAATGCTATTAGGTAATTAATATACACTTTTGACACTTTTTTCATACGCATAATATCGAGAAATAATATAGTGATTGAATAATCCACAATATACAATCTTAACTAGTCAGAATTCTCTTTTTAAAAAAAGAAACCACAACGCACAATGCAACAAAAAAAGTGTAGTATTGCATAAGATCCAATATACATACCAATAGTAATATTATACTAATACTATAATTTTTGGTTTAATAACGTAACTATTACATACGACATATTATATCATGTTTATATTGTCGAGTGGAAAATTATAGCATTGATGCGAATGTTAGTGTTGATTGATATTTGCTGAGTAGCATGTTTTTTCTGAAATTTTGCGAAATACCCCGAGCGTTTCGCAAATATTTCTATTTGCTATTTGACATTGTTTACCTGTTGCAGTATTAAATGCGACCCGTGCTTTTCTTGGTCCGGACTAAGACCGTCTATATCTTCCAGTAAGCTCGGGTCAGCGTCAAGGAAATGAGGAAAAGATATTGCCGACGGGATATCTATAAATATAAAAAAAGAGGAATCAATCAATTCGTTAACACTGTTGTAATTACATTTCTTCTTTCTCTTTCTTTTTTTAAGCCGTTAAATGCGTGCTTGCGACTTTTATATTAGAAATGCATACATTTACAACTCTGACAGCACCGGACGTGGCGAGCACGTCGCTACGACATAATAACATTGTAACGATGTGCTTGTAACGTTCTTGGCACGTCTGTGCAGATAGGAAATGAATTCAAAATGAGTGATGAACGGTGAGGTCTGCGGAAGAGACCTCTGTATAAATTCATATGAATGTAGCAGTGATGCGTTATAAACGAATAAAAATATGATTTAGATTGTAAGACTATATCATTTTTACGACTACATTTGTAAGACTACATCATTTAAAAGAAAAAACGAAAGAAAAATTTCTTTGATGTTTTGCATGTTTAAATCAGTCGTATTGACATATTTGCATATATGAATGTTGAATAATTCTCTAATGATTGTTAAAGATATCATTAATACAATGTTGTAGGAATAAAGATGAACTTTTAGCGTTTTTGCTTATAGAGATCAAATATTTTTTGCTTTTAAAGATGAAATCAATATTCTTATTATCTCACGTTACTATATTACTAATTAACAGTCTTACTTTTCTTGCGTGGCATACATGATATCAATACTTGGTAAAAAAGACGTCATATAACGTATTAATAACGTATTAAAAAAATTAATGTCTCCAAAGTTAATAATATGTTATTATTGGCTTATTTAACGCCATGTTTGCTGAGTATTTACGTTCGTCATCGTCATGTGACGTTATCAACTTTACATATGCGTATTACAATATCTCATTACAAACCAGTTAGTCACATAAGTGTGACGGCAAATATTTTTTTCTATGCTCATATTACCAAACTAAGTCTGATTATATAAACACAATAAATCTACAATTATGTAAAAAAAAAGAAAAAAATACGAGTTAGACTGTGGGGAGAGTTCTTTAAATAAACCATGGTAGCGAGTGTGTTAAGCATGCCTGGATTGTTTCACATATGTTTCACTTTTCCAGTGAATTACCTGAAATAGCTTACCAGACTGGTTTCTACGAAAATCACAAATCAAGCATTTCTTATTACACGATATTTCAATTCTAATGTTATTCTAAGAAATTACGTCTGAAATCACGACCGAGTCACGACGTGACAAGAGTTGGAATACATACTGTAGTAACACGGCGTTACATTTATCAGTCCCTTTTTCAAACAGATCTTCTTGCTGGGACAATAACATTTGTTATTTGGGTTCTGCTCGGGCGGATCGGCGAAGTCATCCATGAAAGTATAGTAATACCCTGGCAGACCATAATACGCCGTGATCTCTTTCCTGTACATGATCGGTAACGGTCGACAAAATACTTTCCTATAGATTCTGAAAGTGGCATCCTTATCCAAATGCGGCGGAAATAAAAGACCATCCATGGTGCCTTGAAGTATATTGCAAGCCGTATTTCTACAGGGCAAAAATAAAGAAACATATTGGCGTTTTTTCTCCCAAATTGTGATTAAAAACAAAATGTCAAATGAAACGTGTATATTCGCTCGCAAGAGAGGAAATCTAACATTGATTTTTCAACAAACATTTCATGTGATTTTCTTTTCTTTTTGTTCAGCGCGGAAGCACCTTATAAAAGGCAAGAAAACACAAGCTTACGTGTCCTTCCAATTATCAATGCATGAAATATAACGCTATTTATTTGGCGAGGACAAACAGATACGTGTGAGTAATACGTTTTAGCAAAGTTTGATTACAATTACGGGTGGCATCGTGATAATACGCAGTGGCTTTCGGCGAATGGGGTGTCAGCATCCTGGTACTTCCCGGAACAATATTTGACTTCTGCAGATTTGTTTGCATTTCTCGTTCACATTCGCGTCGTCGATGCTGTTTCAATTTAACGCGCTGTTTAATTTTGAATAAAAACTTTCAACGGATTTTTATGATGCCCTCGGAAATGTCATTTAGCACCTACTGGAAGAGCAAGATGCGTTACTTATTTTGCCGTTAAATCTATTTTTGCGTGAGGACGAGAGGCTGGCGATCCGTACGACGTAAAATTTTATTCGCACAACGACGGAGTGTTCGCGGCGGCTGGTGTATCTTTCCCGATATGAAAAACAGCTCTTCGCGATACGATCGTTGAGACTAAGTGCTTACTCTTTTCGTGTCTCATTGTCCTTTGTATTGATGTATCCCCATTGCTCTAATCCAGGACTGCCGTTGTACTTGTCGATACTAAGGTATCTCCCTTTCTCATCTTTCATATCGGCATTTTTTTTTATGTACATCGTTATGATGTTCTCCCCTTCGTCGTACATCTGAAAAAATAGATTTCAATTCCAGCCTTCGACTGCAAAAGTTACTCTAGAGAAAAGTTACTCCTTTCAATCGCCTCTTCCTCACCGAAACATACATAATCTTTTTCGCGATTAGTTAGATCCATGCGATCTTCGTTGGAAGAATCATGCATTTATTTAGATATTTCTTAAAGGGAGATAAAAGGAGGTAATTCTTTGCGATCAGAATATTTTCATAACAGTTATTTTACCATTGAATGTCGGGATATTTTTGGCAAATCTGTTCAACCGATCCGGATTATGCTTATTATTACAAAAACAATTAATTTCGATATTTGTATATGCGCAATATATCGGCATAAGTGCATTTCCAATTAAGAATAACAGAGTCTTGCCGATTTTCCTACCGGCGAATCGTTGAGATGTTTTCCGCGCGCAATATTCCGGGTTCGTAAGTGAATGGCAATTGTCCTTCTGAAGGACGCATTAGATACACTATTTGAACAATTGTTAATGTTACAAGATAAAAGTGGGTCCGGAAATCCGTGCATGTGCCACGAGACTGTGCGGCACTGAAACTCACACTAACCTCATGAACTCTGAAACGAGAGTGTGTAAATAGTGAAAGGATCAGCACGACGTGTAATAATTGCGAAAAGCGACGGCGTTCAGGGCACGCGAGTACGCGACAGTGTTCCACTCGCTTGTGCATTGCAGCATAATCAGGGTTGCGCGACGAATTATAAAATCGTACCCGCGTGTAATTATCTCGCATAAAGGAAACGTGATGGAAATCACGAGTTGCGTCGATACATTTGGAATTTCTTCCGAATTCGTTATACTGCATAGATTTCAAAAGTGACATCACAAGAAGAAAACTGCGAGTTTGAGGAAGAGGATGCTATTTATTAAACGGTAGCTTCCGTCTCGAGAGGAGCGTGCTTTGTGTCTTTTTTCGCGCAGATACGCATTAAATGTCGGTGTACTATGTATTTTGAATATAATTGGACGAACAACTCGAAAATTGCAACACTGCGCGTCCATAGCTGAGATTATAGAGTCCATTTCTAATTGAAAGTAAAACTAACATAACAAATCAACCCGACCGAAGTCATACCAATTGAGCAACTTTCGCGCGAAATTATCGAGCCATAATTCACATAAAATCGCCACTCCATGTGACCTACTAATAATTACACTAGTGGCATTAATGGTGCCTAGTCGTGCGTAGAGAATGCGTGTGTTTGCATGGGTTTATGCCCGCGTAGGTTTCTCTTTTCTTTCTTCTTTTCCTTCTCATTCATTCAGGCGAGATACGGGATATTATTCAATTAGCAGCATAAATTTCCGATCGATTTCGGCTCGATCGAGGCGACTCATGCATGCATTCCGGCGCTCCAGACGCATTATTTTAAAAACAAAAAAGGGTCTAGGATGCTCACAAAGACCAACGCTTGCATTGGAAACCGGTTCCTATTTGTTGCATATTTTAGATCTTTTTTGCAACCTTCGACGATACGTAGAACGAATCAGCCTGATGATTCGTTAGTAACAGCGAAATGAAGTCAACGTTCGAGACGATTATGGATCTCTACTCCTTTCGACGTGTGTATATATGTTTTCAAGTCAACCGATCTGTCTTTTCGTTCTTTTCCTTCTTTTCGACGAGTAGCGCATTTGAATACTTGAAATGCTCCTCGGCTAGTTGTGCGCCATAGTCACATTGGTTGCATTCGTTTGGCGTTTTTTTTTATAAACAAGTCCAGAAGACACTGAGAGGTATCGACTACAGACAAACGTATTTTCCTGACGCATAAACTGCTGAGACAAATACGTCCTCCACAAAAGATCGATCGCAATATTATCTCGGTGTTTTTTCCTTTCAAAGTTCAAATTAATTATGCGTAGCGACAAGCAGCAGACGAAATATTATGTGCAAGAGATCGCGTTTAAACTCTAAATAAATAAATAAAAAATTTAACAATCGCAAATAAACGTCAGTATTTTTACAATGTGACACAAACTGACACGTATCTTTTCTCTTTTCTCCAAAGGAAGAAGGTCCCTACGGCCGGTTTTTTACCGGTTTTTGGCCGGTTTTTTCCTCTGAAATTAAATCAAAAATATCAAAAACGTTATATTTTTGTAAGATCTATTGAAATAAAGTGATTTTAGTCTAAACGGACATATTTTGATGCCTGTTTATACTATAATTCTAATTAATCCCATTTTTATCACCAACACTCTTATGTCACCTACATATCTCCCTACATTTGTGTGTGCGCACGCGCGCTTGAAACTACGAAAATACTATTTATGTAGATATTTAGCAATATACGTTTCTTTAAAAATCATACTGCTCTATAATGTTTTCTCAGTATGGAGCGCGCGCGCGCACACACACACAAGCGCGAACGTACACATACACACACACACACACACACACACACAAATATAAGGAGATAATATGTAAGTGACATAAGAACGTTGATGATAAAAATGGGATTAATTAGAATTATAGTATAAGCAGGCACCAAAATATATTTTCATTTAGAATAAAATTATTTTATTTTAATAGTTCTTACGAAAATATAACGTTTCTGATATTTTTGGATCATATTCAGAGAGTGCCAAAAACCGGCCTTAGGGATTCTCCTCCTTTCCATGCTCTTTCGGGTTTAAAACAAATATTTTAAAACTATCGCGATGGAAAGAAGTGAACGCGCATATCCGGTTAAACTACAACTTTTGCACCTAGCACCGCAAAGTGCGATGCAATTTTTTTACGTGTTTACGATTAACCGCTTCGTTAAGAACCAGGCCATCGTAAATTTGCCAATACGCTCTAAAGTAGTTAAACGCGAGCAGTAAAGCGTCATTTTGCCGTTGGGTAATTATTTTATTTCACGACGAGCAAAATACGTTCTATTTCTCTTTCTCTCTACTAAATTATTAGATTTCGTCAACAACTGAGGAACGCAGGAAATAAATTGATAAAAGAACAATATCTGAGTTTAGATATTTTTAAGAAATTTTTAACAAAAATAAAACTTTTATTTCGATTTCTCCATCAGAGAAATGTAATTCTCGTCTATATGCAGATCATTGGAAATATAAACATTAATCAAGTCTTTGTAATGAAAGAAGACTAAAATATCGTGATCCGTTAATTTTTATCTATTTTGATGATGATTTACTTTATAAAATAATACGCAGTTCATTTAGCTGATTGTTCTTTTTCTAACAAACATGCAAACTTTAATGTATTTTGCAAGACTTCGGAAAAAATGTTTTGCGTTACAGAAACCAATATGTAAAAGATACAGCTGTGGGTCGTGAGAAAAAAGAAGAGAATTAAGAAATTTAACTTTAAATGCATATATCTCACATTGACAGATATATCTACGTCTATTCTTAAATTAGATTCCAATATACGTATTCCGATAGTGAATGACTTGCGCTTTGATACTCTGCTAAATGCATACGTTCACATTCATATTTACGCGAACATTAGGGAAGAAACGTTTCGAAACATATTGCTTAACTCACCCTGTCCATAAGACCGAATTTCTGAAAGTTGATGAAGTTCGGCATAATATTGCTAGCCAGTGACACTAATGAGTCCTCGTAACCCCACAGATAATCATATACCGACATGTTGAGAATAGGTTGTGCGTCCAATATGTTTGTCAGTTGTAAAAAGGGGTAGTTCATCAGGAATCCGGCGTCGTGCAAAGCGGACGAGGCACCCTATGGATTGCAATAGAATTTTTATTTATTTCGTTCTCAAGATATTCATCTATTTCTCTGTATGTTCAAAAATGTTGTAAGCGAGGGACAATCCTCTACATTAATCAGCACACGTGAGACACATGACATCACGAGTGTTGCTTACATCTCGCTTGTCTGTTTAGATCTTCATTTTGCCTTCCGGATTCTTTATCATGACGAAAACAACTTTTTTTCACTACTTTTCTATTGTCTAGTAATTACATAGTGGTCGTACGCCCAATGATCATGACAACTCTCAATGACACAACCAGCAGGTATAATTGAAAAGTTAGACGCCTTTTTTACCTTTTTTTATTTCGGTAAATACTACTTGTCATATCATAAATAATTAGTGAGCACAATGAAGAAAACAGGATATCGTTACAATGTAATATGGAAGAATAAAACATGGAACGTGCTTGATTTTTATGTATTAGTTATACATTCTAGATCTAATTGCGCATAATGCAATAAATTTCATTCATAATATTGCATTAAAAATTACTCTGTCTATAATTATTCGTATTTTATTAAATCCTGTTGCTATAAGATTTGTAAATTCTTGTATTTAGTAATTATACGTGTGCGTTTAATACATTATTCATCTGTAATGATACTACAATAGCAATAAATTATTATATTTTCAATATTTCATCCTTGTGACAGTGATAAAAACCGGAATTACTTCCGTTCTATGATAAATGTCTCTAATTATTCTGTTCATAAAAGATCAGCGTAACTATTTAAATATGTCTAGTAAGGATTAACACCGATCGCCTGGAGACCAGTGTGGTCAGAAATCTCGCCCAGTGTATACACGCCAAATGTACCACTTATCACAGATATCGAATGTACTGTAAATTTCTTTTAACGTATGTACATGCGATATGTATCGAAGTATGATCCAAAATATATATATTCATGGAATATACATGCGACATTATGTACATATTAAAATCATTAATGTTTTTACATAATATATATCATCATGTATATTCATCTTACGTATATGAAATGTATGTGCAGTGGATATACAAGATGTTTTTTCACATCATGGAGCTTTTATGTATATACAATATCTAATGGAATATCTAATGTTATGTGGGTGTTGACAATTTGGCTCTGTGTCTATTTTGGCCTATATATATTGGCCTCTCATCCAAAATACGAGTTATGTTACGCGATCGTTGATTATAAGTGATACGACTATTAATTGCGATTTATTCGATCTGTCTCTTTCTGAGTGATTTGAACTTTCTCGGAAAATACTTTCACATAACAATATAATTTCGCTGCGCGCTAAGATGAACAATTACTATTTCTTTAGAAGAACTATTTCGTTAGAAAAAAATACTTGTTTTAGTTTTACTCATATGCATGTATGACTCGACAAAAGTCGCACTCACGAGGACGAAGACGCCCCTAGATTAGATAAAATTGCATCTTGTACTGAGAAGAAATAATCTAGTAGTAAATAATAGATCGGAATTGGCATAAATTTACAGATCCTTTTATTTGTTGCGAGCATAAAGTCGCTTGGAACAATTATTGTGGTTTTGATCAACGATGTTACGTTCGAGAAAAATTCTTATAACTATGAACGAAATAATACAATGTTGCAGAAATCGCATGAATTTTTAATTAGCGGAATATATAGCGACGAATGTATAAAATAATCACGCGGTTTTCGTCATAATTTATAAACCAATGAAACAAAATACGAGGAGGAAGAATATTTTTTTCTTCACAAGCATTGGAGAAACTTGGGATTAAATATGCAAATATGCTCACGCGACATTTAATGATCTATGCAAATTGGATATTTCGTAATAGCGCATTTGTCTTTTGTAACTGCAAGGTTACGCTCTTCGATCTAGCTACTCGAGCATTTAATCACTTAATCATGGCGTCAGTAGAGTGTTTCTTTTTTTCTTCTTTTTTTTTATTTTAATCACGCCCGTATTTGGTAATAATAATGCATCTAAGCTTCCGGTATTTTCATGGTGTGAATTTATACTGTAAAATGTGATCACTTATCGTTACAAATTATATCAATTTGAATACGTTGACGCGTATACGTTGACGTATATATGCATATAAATACGTTAACGTTTTTATAATTCTTAGAATTCTGTACAAAGTTTTTCTCGATACTTTTATTTAATCATTAATAGATGTTTACTTGATTAGTTGTAAATGTTAATTTTTCAATCGATATTAATTTTACGGATGCATTATCATAATATAATGCAACTACGTAATAAATTTAAGCTACGAGAAAAAACGTGGATAACTTTAAAGTAAATTAGTAAATAAATATTAGTAAATAATTAGTAAGTAAATAAGTGGATAACTTTAAAGTCACTTGTTTTAGATTGAGCCGAATAGCAATCAAATCGGTTCAATTAAAATTTTAAAATAAAAAATTTTGACATGTATACTTCTTTATTGATGCTAAGTGGCGCTTAGTGATATCTGATTGATTGGAAAACGCAGAGGAAAATACTCAGAGTTGCAATTCATCACTGATAAAAATAGAAAAGATCCAACAAATTTTCTCTTACCAACATAATCACATTCGGGACATTAATAAAGACCTTCGTCGGATCATTAATTGACATCTCAGGTACAAAGGTTACTTCCCGCCTAGTTATAAAGCTTATAGTGCCATTGTCGTTAAACGTCACGTTATCATTCTTGATGTGTTCTCTAAAAAATTGAGCAGATACAATGTTTCGATTGACTAAAAGTTACTGATTAAGCGTGCCAAATATGTAAGACATGCTTACTTATAGACGTACGGCCCAATTTCTTGAACTTTCAGCTTCTCCTTGCCGCTTAGAAACTCCACCGGATTGGTAAAGTTAAATACATATATGCCCATGTTAATAGCGGTAGGCGGTTTTTTCCAGAACGTGAAGAAAAGCGAGTTTGGCCTCATTTGTATGCTCTGCAAATGTAGACTCGTTGTATTTTTCTACAGATCTTGATTTTGCTGTTTAAACATTTCTAATTTGTAGAAATATTTGAATGGCCTATAAGGAGCCAAGTACGGATGTCATAGTGCTATTAGATATTAATACTACTTTAATAATATTAATACGATAGTGGGAGGATAATATGTCCAACATGTCAAACGCACGTACCGAAATTTTCCTAATCATCGTACGTGGCGAATCAACTTTCCATACTTAGACCGATCTTTGAGTCCAAAACTTATATATATATATATATATATATATATATATATATATATATATTTGTATTCCCAAAACCCCCCGATGACTCGAATAGATTCATTTTATATGTTACGAAAAACATACATGCGTAATACTATAATACTTTAATAATATTAATATGATAGTGGGAAGATAATATGTCCAGCATGTCAAACTAATATATGTCATTTCTAAATGTTGCTTGCGCATTGTTCGTCTTCACGATTTGTTTCGTATCGCGTTCGCGAGGCATTCGCAAAGAATTGCTGAATTTTCTATAATAATTTAGCGCTAAAATGAAGTATCAAGTGGAAAGTGTCACGAACGATTCACGCTGTTCTCATAGCTTTAACGATAAATTTCGCGTATGTTATCATGATTCGGCAATTTTATTTCTGTTTCAGATAATCAACGTGAGATCTTGCTGATATTTGCGTGATATTTTGCTTAGAAGCGAAAAGTGCGCTTTTTTAAACGCGATATATAAATTGATTCCTTTAAATTAGAATCTCTTCCCGAGTTTTTCTACCAGCCTTTTCCAAAAAAATATTTACTATATTTTTAGATACTCTTTTTCTCAGTGCAGCGTATGAATACTTACGTATTCCAATAACATGTTCATGGGATTGAAAATGTAAATTATGTAAGCCAGGGAAGTGCACGCGATTCCCACTATAAATAAGATGATGGTTTCTGAAAGCAGAAGAAAAGGGACGTTTTCTTCATGATAAAAGATCACAACTTTAAACGGTGCACGATTTACGTGCGTGGTCGTACAGAGAAAATATTGTAGCAAAAATTACAACAGAATTTCTGTAATTTTGGACTATACAGAATTAAAACCAAAATTACTATATATTTGTTTAAAAATGTCATGCACATTTGACTTTGTATTATAAAATTATTCTGATTCCTTGAATATTATTTATTTATGTTATATATCAGGTAGAATCGTCGAATTTATTGTTTCCATAATAATTTATACTACAACTTTAGTATAGGTTAGCTTTGCAAAAAACACTGTAAAAGAAATATAATTTTCACTACAATATTCTCCATGTAAAGAACGGCAAAATGTTCAGCTAATTTAATCATTATAGTGTGATTTAATTGACGCTTTCGCTATGTTCGCGTTGACGCGTTTCTTCTTATGCATCACGCTCACAGTGTTTATTATGGATCGCTCTCGCATGTTACTTTATTCATTGTTCTACTCTAATCGCGATTAAAATCCAATTCTTTAAACATCTTTAATCTTTTTGAGCGTGGAGATATTTATTCGTTAACGACGGAATATTATGTCAATTGTACACAAAACTCAATTAATACTGTCTCATTCTCCAGCATAGTGATATTTAAGATTCTGTAATCTGGAAACGAATCGAATAATCAACAGTCACAAATATTTATAATATAGTGCGCCTGATAATAATATATTTATATATAAACAGGCACAAATATTTATAATATAGTGCGCCTGATGGCAAATCTTAAATATTACTATACTAGAAAATGGGACAGCATTAATGGAGTTTTGTGTATGTCAATTGATGAAAAAGAAATTATTTCTTGAAGAGTCGAAAACAGTAAACCGAGATAAATTAAATTGCGTTTATTACTGCCGTTGAAGCAGACTTGCGGCCGGCTTGTTCTTTTTAACCGATCTTGTCTACTGTTATCCCAGTTCAATTGTTTCGTAATTGTTTGCAAATCCAACTGCGTTATTTTTAAACGTATAAACGTAATTTGGCTGAAGCTTTTTTATACATTTTTTACTGTTTTAACCCCTTCAGACTCGATTTATTTCTCATAATATAAAAAAATATTTACATATTGGTTATTAGTGGTGAGGGTTTAATAAAAATAGAAATATAAAAAATCAATATTTATTGAATTTTCCGAGTTTTCCATCCAGAGATCGCAGAGCAATAATTCACAAAAAATAATAATTTTACAAGGCTTCAAATTTGTGCAAAATTGTGCACATAGGATCTGAATGGATTAAGTTACGTCATTTGACACGTTTAAGACAAATAGATTATAATTGAACGTTTAAACGTGCTAAATGATATGTTTCAAAACAGTATGAAATATGTAAAAAAGATTCAGTCAGAATAACATACTTGAGTTTGCAATATAAGCCCGAGCGTCTCACGTCTTCACTGCAAATTCAAGTACGTTATTTTTAAACACATAAACATTTAATTTGGTTGAAGTCCCTTTTACACATTCCTTGTTTTAACGTCACTTTTTACGTCATTTGACATATTTAAGACATGTAAATTTTAATTTAACGTTTAAACGTGTTAAATGGTAATTTAAAACGGTAAGAAACGTTTAAAAAAAAGAATTCAGCCAAAATAATATTTTGACTTGACAGTGTAGCTGTGATTTACATCTGTTTTCAATTTTGTGACTTTCATAATACTTATGTATAACATGCTCCTTATTTCAATTAAAATAATTACTTATTTCGAGTGTAAATAAAATACATTTGCAGATTAATATTTGCATTCTTTCTGTGTGCAATTTACTTTCATGAAAATTTTCTAACCATGTAAAAGTTATTTAACTGTTAAACTGTTGAAGCATGTAAATAAAGAGTAAATACGTCTTTATAACACGTTGCAAACATTGAATAACGAAGTGCGTTACCTTGTTATACGTCTCTAAGACGTGTTCTCATTATTATGCGTAAGATGTGTGTAAAATGAATACATTACACACTTATATGTATTAAAATAATATGAATAAAGTGTTTTCTGGAAATTATACAGATAAAATGAATCAAATAAACACATTAGAATTTACAGTGAAGAACAGTCGAAAACCGGCTACAAGCTTACGTTAAAGTATGTAAAGAAGCACGAATATAATTGCGAATATAATCGTAATAATTGATAACTGTTGCTTGTCTGGAGGATGTAGAATGAAAAAATTCGTAGTACACATATATACGTCTATACTCAACAGAGATTGCAACTGTGTTTTCTGTCGGCTTTTATACTAAATTATAACAAACAGTTCGACTGTTTGTTGACCTTGCGGTTATTCCGCGCGCGGTTGTTCGGCGTTTTCTTTGTTATTAATGTTTCGGATGTCGTGACGCTTTCCGGATCGTCACAGGCGTACGTGTGCGTCCACAGTATTCAAGGAGTTAAGAGAATTAAGAATAATAATATAAACACCGCATTCATGTCACTTTTGTCAATTATCAGGTGCTCATGTCGTGTCAAAATGTATGGAGTGTGTCAAATTGTGTCATCTTCTGTCATGTATCTTCCAATTTCACCTGCATAATTCGAAACGCTTATCCTATCCGGCTTCGCACAATTATAAATAATTTATGATCGCTTTTCTCTACTGTCTTGAATGAATCACCAATCTCTTCTCGCGTTAATTTAACGATTGTTGTACACACTAGTGATATGCATTTATGATGATTAATTTATCTGCAAAATCGCAACGTTGCCCATTTATTATATTTCCGGGCTTAAACTTGAGATCTTAAAAGGCGTGAATGATACTTGTTATCCTGATTATGTTGTTAAGCGTAAAAATGTGATCATTGTTAAATCATTTTAAATAAAAAAAAAACTCGACCGGCGGAAGAAAGAGACAGATTGAAATGCGTTGACAGATTGATTCAACGCGGCTGAGACGCGGGGATCTTAAAATCGAATTCCGACGTTTCCTTAATCGTAGCTTCAGAAGTTAAACGGTAATCGCAATAGGTAGATATATAAATAGATGAAAATATCTGTGTCTAATGTAAGACATAGGAAATGGGTTCAATATCATTAAATATATTTGTCCATGCGATACTTCCAGAGAGAGTAAATGCTCAGTCGCGCCTCACTTATCTCTTAAATATTTAACCCCAACTAAGTCGTGAGAAAAACAGAACTACTCAACATCAACTTATAGTTTTTCCTAATTCCTCGGTCAAATAACTAGGAATACAATAAGCGTTTTAAGCGTCGCATTAGCACATTCGAGCCGGCACTTGAAAACGCACGAGGGTTTTGAAGAAAAATATTGAACATCTCTGATGCATCTCCGTTTAACATACTTCGCGCTTCTGGCACACACACGCGACATAAAACGATACCTTTCGGCACGTTTAATGCATGCTTGTCATTCACCTTCGACTTCATCCATTCCCATGCAAGAATCGAACGGAAATTGCGTTCGGCCCGACACCATCATCGTCTTATGCAAATGTACGCGATTCGTTTGCATTATGCAACGACCTTCCTGCGATTTATCAAGGTAACCGGCTAGATCAGATCAGGTAATTGGAAAAATTAGGAATTACAACACGCCCCAATGAGATATGGCTCTTGTTATTAAATAATACTGTAAAACTTTATCCTTACGTAAGAACACATTGTGTCTTTCAAATAACGAGTATCTTTGGAAATTGTCTAACTGCAGGGTCATGTGTACAATTACACGGCCTATAGCAAACGTCCTTTCTCATTCTTATCTTTCTGAGAAGCGCATTTTAAACCATATTTCTGATTTACATTTGAAAACCCTGCGAAATATGCTCCTTGTACTTTGAAATGTTATTTCCTGCACGCAACCCATCTTCCCTAATTTTCGATTGCCCAACAATAAGTAAGTCGCGCGCCTTCTTTAAATTCTGAATGGAAATTCCATGATGGGAAAAAGTGGAATTCCTTAAATTTTTTAAGGATAACAGAATAAAAGAATTTTTCATCAAAAGGAAGTTTTACCAGAATATTTTTTTCGCATATCTTTTAATTACAATTGTTGATCATAATTACTTTCATGAAGCCAAGATGGTCTTAAGAAAATGTGTAATATTTTCTTGTTTAAAAAATATTTGATATTAGTATGAGTAATATATATATATATATATATATATATATATATATATATATATATATATACTTAACAAATATATAGATATTTTTTAATTCATAGATACTTTTTCTTTTAGCGTGGAGTAAATTTTTCAAACATCTCTACAAAAGATTATTTCTGCCAAATATAGTTTTGTAATATAAGAGAAAATTAATGTATGATAAGAACAAAGTTCTTTTCGATTCCTCAGTGAGGCATCTAAAACAAGAATGAACCAATTTGTAGATTCGCAGGGTGAATTTTTCAGACATTACTCCGAATGTTTCGCTTCCCTCGCAAAGTTTTCGATCTTTTTGGTACACTCGCCACGTTTTACCTATCTTTCCATAGAGCATTTAGATTCAACTTGACGCATCGCGATCTTCACGCAATATGATCGCTGGATATGGTGCTATCAAGGAGCATAGATCGCGCGTCCCGCGATATAACCTCTGTAGTAGATAGCGGCTTACCTTGGCTCGGATTCCGGATTATCTACAGTAAAGTAATGAGAAAGGCCAATCGAGGTCACCGCGTTCGTTCGAAATCTTCGATTTGGCCTGACAGTGGTACTATTAAGCAACCGAATGATACTGACCACTATGAGATAGACCGGCCATCATCCTATTGGGAAGGCTCTCGTGCGCGCCCTTGATCAGATCTATTGTGAATATTTTAAGGCTCGGCTACACGCTACAGCCCATAGTGTAACGTCCTTTCAAGGATTTAGCCTTGAAAACGCGTCTTCACCGGTTAGGTTGCCCGTGAATTTCATGGAATCGCGTGAACACAGAAACCATCAGACACCGCGATCATCTTTGAAGGAAGTCCCAGAATATCTGTACTTGATCTCTTAACGATAACTTCTTCAAACTGGAATCATTTCTTGGTTGAAACGAGTTTTCCAATTATGCATGGTCGACAGTAAAATGATCGCCGCAAACGCCGCAATAAAATCAGTATCCGTTCGAGTGCAATTGACCTTACACGAATTTTTATTCAAGGCTTTCGATGTTAAAGGGGAAAAATCCGAAAACTAATGGACGAATTTTTACAATGGCTAAACTATGTCTTCGAGAGTTTATTAAAAAATCCTCCGTTAAAGTATTGAAAATTTAGCTGAAAATTTCCGGTTTGCCCGAAATAGTTTGACCATGTAAATGCGACTAGCGGATATGTTTAAAGTAAGTGTAATAGTGCGCGTGATTTCGTGTAGCACGTGTAGTTAGAGCGACATTAGTTAGCGCGGGATTTATCGCTGAGTGCTAAAAGATTGAGTCCACGCAATATTCACGACCGTGACCGCGAGTAGCTAGTGGCTACGTGATCGCGAGTGGCCCCCGTAGAAAGCAACGGTCGTAAAAGATTTAGAAAAATTTTATCGCCGTGCGTTCACTTGGAGAACACTTTTTGAACCTTGATTTGAGTCAGCCGGTCTTTTTCCTTTCTTGTTATGTAAATAATCGCATACGCGTCTTACGTTGTTGAAATATGATTTTCTTTTATCGCTGTTTTGACTGCGAGACATTTGCAAACAGCGCAGTGTAATTTTATTCATTTTTTAAATTCAATTAAAAATATTGTTCCTTTATTTTTATTATTTTTCACGATATATTTGCGTTTAATGTCCGTCGCGTTTTACAATATACGAAGGGCATAAGGGAGAGTTGCCGAAATCGCATCGGTCTCTTAATTCGTACTTTATTAATTGATTTTTTTAAAAGTTTGTAGGACATACAGGACTAGATATAATCTGAAAATGTTTTGTTTATATTTTTCATCGCTCCTTTACTTCTCATTTTTATCCCGTTAGATTCATGTTCAATAATATAATAAAAACAAAAAATAAGATACAATTTAGAAAATTGATATGACTTCGGCGACTCTCTCTTTTAACTAGTGTTCTAAGTCTGTGAGTTTGATTTCATTATTAAGGATTTTATTATTTTTTTCAGCTTAATTAAACTTTCCGATTATTTACATAAATCTACCGTACAATAATATTTAAATACACATATTAATGAAAATATATGCAAATCACTCAGCACGAAGATACCTGCTGGTTAATTTTCTACTCGAAAATATTGTGCTGTCTAACGACGTCTGGAGGATAATTATTATCGTAAGTCAATTAGATGCGTGTATGTCCTCACTTTGCAAGTCAGGAATTACTCACTTTTAAATTGTGGCAACGTGAGCGTGGTTTTCATGGCTGCGACCTGATTCCCCTTGTTTTATCCTCAGTTTTCCTCGTCTAGACGCCTTGATTGCGAAATTCTGAAATGAATGCAAATTAAATTCATTTATTACGTGAATTAACGTCGTCATAATCGAGAGATTTGAGAAATCGAGGATAAAAATTTCAAATAAGATTTTACTCCCCGTCGATTTTTAATCAATTAACAGTGTCACATTGAAAACTTCTTGCACCTCGGAATACAGTTATCTCCGCATGAAAATCGCTAATCATTTACGTTCAATTACTTTATTGGACAGATCGGGTCTGGTGCTTCGACCCTATTCAACTCGCCGCGATTAGAGACGCGTGGACATACAACCGCGCGTCATCGATTTCTCATAGAGTTGAACGCCGTTCACCACGAGTTTACCAACGCTATTAGCACGTTACTCTTGTTTGCATATCGCAGAGCGGTTGTTCCCTTCCGATAGACTTCGCGGACACTTTCCCGCGGACAGCTTCAACGAGCTGACTAAGCTGAGAAGAGGATACCGGATTATGTCGTACAAGTTAAGCTATAAAGTTATGTGAAGTTATTGATATAATACAAAATTTCATTTTCTTTTAAATTAACTTTCCCGAAGAGACGACAATGTAAGAATGTAAAATGCATCATAACAATGAGATATGATAGATTGAAGTGTACTGAATTTTTTTCGTATCTCAAAAGTGAAAGAGCATTTTTATCGGCGCAATTATTTTGGAAGAGTAAAAACGCCTGATACGTCAGAATACAATAGAACTTAAGATACGATAAGAATACTTGTATAAATATTTTTTGCACGACGAAAATTGCGTCATAAATGAACAAAATATCCGTGAATTTTTATTCAATGGAATTATACTAGTATTTTTTGTATAATAAATAAAATTTTATGTAAATTAATACTTTGATAATGTATTTAATTGCGATGGACCACTAAATGGCTACAAAATTTATATAAACGTTAAGCAATAAAAACTCAAATTATCATATGTAAAAAAGGTGAAATATAAATAAGACGTAATATAAATAACTGAGATCGCTACTATATGATTAATGGAATTTGTTTATAAATATTCTTGTTTTGTATATCTCTATACAAAAACAATAAATAAATGTGTGTAGGTGATATTCAATAAAAAAAAAATAAACTAATAAAATTAAACTAATAAAAGCTAAAAACAGGGTGTAGCGTACAAATATAATTTTATATTACATAATAATAATGTTACAAATTTAAATTATTATATTATACAGAGTGTCTTAGTCTTCTATGATGACCCTTTGTGAGAACGTAGAACGAATTGAGATGAGCAAGAAAGTCCTGTGCCGTTTTGCGATATTCGCAATAATAGTCAAGATATTAATTAAAAAAGATTGGTGAATGATCACGCGTGATATGGTAGATGAGCTGCAGTGGCGCCGTCTGCCATTGTATACTTATACATTAAGTTATACTGAACAAAAAAGTCCTCTTCCATTTTGCAAATAACCACATAGATTTTTAAATATTAAAGAAAATTGTTACATATATGATTGTATACCATAATGCATAAATTTTTTTTATCTAAAAATCTATGTGATCATTTATAAAATAGTAAAGGATTTTTTTTGTTCAGTTTGATTTAATGTATAAATATACAACGGCAGACGGCGCCATTGCAGCCATCTACCAATTTGCGCGTGATCAATCACCAATCTTTTTTAATTAATAACTCGACTATTATTGCGAATATCGCAAAACGGCACAGGGCTTTCTTGCTCATCTCAATCCGTTCTACGTTCTCATCAAAGGATCATCATAGAAGTCTGAGACACCCTGTATTATATTATATTGTATAAATATTATTATAAAATCAAACGGTCGTACATTTGACCCTTCTTAGTAAAAGAAACGTTAAATACGTATATTATATTAGATACACATACGCAGCAATGCAGATCCTATAATAAAGCAGATAAAATATAGTAACGTTGGAAAATTTTTGGACAAGATGAAAGAAAACATGATATTGCGAGAAAACCGAAACTATTTTATTTTTTGAAATACACTCGCATATACATTCTACAACTTTTGCGAAGTAACTTTTAACATGCGACATATCATCCATTGACACGTTTCAGTGTCTCGGGTCCAAAAATTTTCAAACGATACTGTGAGTATGAGCTACAATATGTCCGTGTATCGAGACGATATCAGTGTCGAAGACGAATATGCTAAGATTATAGAATTTAAAATATTTTAACATAATTTTGAAACATTAAAAGATAATCTACAGTATTTTTACCCGAGAGAGAGAACGTGGAACAAATGTGGAAGAGAATCAAGAAAAATATAGTATTCACAGTCGTTAAATAAAAAGCCACAAGTAAGTACCAAAACAAATAGAGATAATCATATGAAAGTTAAACGTTGAAGTATCAAGCGTTAAAATATATATCAGTCACAGACGCTTGTCGGAATGTATGACGCAAATGTATGGCGTAACTTTTATGTTTTCTTGATTTCATGTGTCAAGCATCTCGTGCGTGAGTAGCACGCATTCGGGCAAAAACATATAGATTATTTCTTGACAATACTATCACATTAAAATTTTTATGTCTCCTATAATATTAATATATTCGTTTTCGATATCGACGTTGTCTTGACATAAGATACACAGATGCATCATGGTTTGAACAACATACTTTTCATCCGCTCTATTATAGGATTAGCATCGTTTCACGTAATTGTCTAATGTAATTTACATATATGATTAACATATATGATTAACATATGATTTACATATGATTAATATATGATTTACATATATGATTAACTTTTTTTCACTGAAAAGAGTCGAATATATGACGGAATTTAGAATATTATTATTATTATAATCACAAAGATCTTTGCACACTATATCTTGCGCCTCGCCTAATTTCCTATTTTTTGTAATTAAAAACATTTCTGTAAGTGTTCTGCCGAATGTGAGATCTACAAATATCATTATTTAAAAGTTACACTAAATATTAATATGCTTCTTATTAATGTAAAAATTTATATTTATATATATATATAGAATCTCTGATGATGACATATGAAACTCTCGTATACATGTAGGTTAAATTGAACAAAAAATTCCTCTATTTTTATCTCCATTTTACAAACTACGTAAAATTTTGAATTATTAATTAAAGAAGATTAGTGAATATTCACATAACACAATCGTTCGTCAATCTCCTTTAATTAATATCTCAAAATCTTACGTACTTGTTTCAAAAATGGTAGAGAACATTTTTGTTCAGTTTTTAACCTAATCTATATCTATTATTTAATACGTTTTATATATTTTTCTGCTAATTTATAAAACACGAATATTGAAAGAAAATTTCGGATTTTCTAAAAACAGAAAAAAATGTGAATTCGTGGCATCTGATAGTTAATAAAAACAAATAAAATGAGCTCTTTTGGAGAGCTAACCTCTATGGAAATATTTTATCCCGCTTCTATAAAGCCGTTTTATTTAAATCGTAACTACACGAAAAAATATAAATGTTCAAATAATTTTGTGTCTACATAAACTTGAAATGATAAACATGATACAAACAAACTAATAAATAACTACACGATTGCTCAATAATTTAAGAAAGGAACTTTTGAGATTAAGAAGAGCATGTTTTACTGATAACCCTTATAGAAATATCATACTAAGAATCATTGATAATTATTTATTATCCAGTATTTTTAATACTGAAAATAAGTAATTATCAATGATTCTTAGTATGATATTTCTATAAGGGAAATAAGTCTGGTATAATGATATGATTTTCAATAATTTTAATTAATAATTAATAATAATTTTAGAATATGATAAACCCGACTGTGCTACTTCTTCATTATTTTGGGAGCATATCATGCGACTATTTTATCAACCAAATAGGTTAAAGTTGTCTCACTTAGACATAACTCACACACAACTTTCTTATCTCTCATTTTACGGGGACGAAAGAAATTGTATTTAATCGTAATCTTTTCGAACTGTTTAGTTTCGTATTTTTCGTATTGACTTTTTCATAGTTTTATTGATGTTATTGTTTACGTACATCTTTTGTATAGGACAAACGTTTAATAGAGGTGTATTATTATGTGCGGTAAGCAAGAAGCATATAATTGACTCAATAAAGCAATAACAATAATCTTGTGTGATAATATTAAAATACTGTTATTATGTTTCTTCTTATCTATATTTTATTGAAAATCACTGATAATTGCGACGAACTTCAACACAGAAAAAAATGATTTGGTCGGTTTAGTAAATCTGTAACTTACTAAACAAAATTAAATGTTCTAACTTTTCTAACCCAGTAAGGAAATTATGTGTGGAAGCAATTATCAACGTACTCATAGAGCAAATCCATTTTTGTTGATATTATTTTAGTCACTAAAATAAGTCTCATAATATTGTTATATTATTATTTGCTTTAGCTAATTTTTATTGCTGGAGCAACTTATTATTTAGTTGTAATGGAATTCGTAAATGTAACAAATTTCCCTTGATACAACAGCAAAAAGATTAATTGCATATACTAATCTATATTTCTCATTAATTGTGGTAAAGAATCATCTGTATTGTACTGTTCCGTAGGCGATTTCCTCACGTTGCTAATTACTGGTAGTATTTACAAATAAATTTCTCCTGCGCTTGTTTCATATAAACGTGACAACTGTTATAAATATTTAAAAGACTTGCGTGTGTAATACGCCTTTTTTCTGTTGTTTCCTGCAATATTTTGTATCATTTAAATATTTATAAGTTTACAACACGCCTGTTATCGAGCGAATCAGTTGCAAATTGTTTAATTTGCATCAGGTTTATAGATGTATCATGTATTATAGATGGAGATTATCATAGATGTATGAGATATGTACATCGTTGCACAAAGTTGTTCTCACGATCAATTTTTAAGTGATTTCGCTCGCGTGTAACATAGTATTTAAAAAACTGACGCGATAGAATCGTGTCAAGAGCACATATTTACCTGATTTACATATTACAGTCAAAGCCGGCCAGAAAAGTTAGTCTAGACCCACCTCTTTTCGAAAGTGTGCAAATATCAAGTATACATAAATGCGCGTTCGTTATGTTTCTTTTTATCTTTCTTATCTTTTTTATCTTTTTATCTTTTTATTCTTTTAGCACTTGCTACGCACAGATGCTAGTAAAAAGAAATGAACTAATCTCTATAATTAAATCGCAAAACTAAATCTGTCGCAAGCGAACGTTCATACGGCTTGCACGAATTTACTATTACAAAATTATTTTTAGCGTTAAATATAAGTCATGAAACGTTAATACGTTCGTTACTAACGTCTATATGTGACAGCAAAATATACGGCATAATATTTTTTATGTTCACATTATCAAATTAAGTTTGTTTTACGAAATCATATAAAAAAATACGAGGTGAGCTGTGAGGAGAATTCTCTAAATAAATTGTGATATATAGCAAACATGTTTATTAATTCTATATTATAGATAAAATATAGAATATATTATATAGATATTATATAGATTCTATATAAAACAATTGCAATTCAACTTCAAGAATATTTTTGAAATATTCACAATAATGAATTTATGAATTTTTTAAAATCTCTCTTATAATATCACTTATAAGTTTGCACCATCACTGAGCAATTTCATATTGCGACTAATTGTGTGTTGTACCATACCTGAGTACGCGCGTACTTTAGCCAATATAATTGGTCAACTTTAATTGTTTATAATTTGAAAAGTATTATAGCCTCGACATTTTTACATTAGGATCTGTTTTTTCAAATTACCTCAGGAATCCGTTCTTAAAAGATAATGCGGTAGTGGCGGGACACACTGTATTTGTGAATAAAAACAAATGCACCAGGCAGGCTGATCAATATACGCGATTATTTTAGTGGAGCCGAATCATCATTTTAAAATTCAAATATATTTCATACTGAATCCACGGAATGATGCATTTCTTTGATGTTTTAAATTTTTTATAATTAAAGAGGAATTGATTTTTGATAGGGTATTACGTAAAAATTAATCATGCTAATCTTACAAAACTACGATTGTCTTCTTTTGTCGAATTTTATCGAATCTTCTTTTATTCTTTTCAAACTTCGCGCAATAGATGGAGCGTAACAATCTTACTTTGAGGAGAGAACTTCTTATTTTTATGAAATCGTATCCTTTAACTCATGTAATGATTAGTAGTCGAGCAAGATTGTAAGATTGCTTGCGTGTAACTCTGAATCACAAGAGTAGAACATTACTCTTCGTTTCATTTGCTGCGCTCCAATGAAAATTCCCACCGCATTTTTGTACGCACCACTTCAAACGCGATTTACAAAATGTGTAGCGCATAAGTCAAGCAATATCCGAGATATATAGAGTTTTATTAATATCGAACATTTTTCTGCAAATCCTATATTTATTTTGATACGAAGTTGTTTTCTAATTTCTAATTAATTATATAATATAATAAATATAGCAATATAAAACTTTTTAAATTAATATAAAAAAACCAAATTAAAAAGTATCGAATTAAAATTATTTAGTTGTATTTTTTTAGTCTTTAGTTGTAACCGATCCTGTGCAAATGAACTATTAGTCAGTCAGTGTAGGGAATCCATCAAAATAACTTTTCAAAAATCTTTAAACATTAAATTACATATTCTTCTACTATTACTTTTTTGAAAAGTAAATCTTATCGTAACTCAGAAGATCACAATATTGTACGTCATCAACAAAACATTTTTACAACTGTACTGCGGTGACTTTACTTTACATTTCTTTGAATATTAAATAAATTTATCATTTGGGCGCATTGCTGAATGCAGTTACATTATTTACATATATGAAGTAAAAGAAATGATGTCATATTGTAACAAATTACCATATTATTGATTCGAATTAATATAATTAATAAAATTTAATTAAATTAGTAAAATAAACGGTAAGATATATTTTACAAATATAAATAATCACGGATGTTTGAAATATATCATTATATAATATATAAAAATATATAAATATCCTTGTTTTTACTTATATAAAAATAAAATATATTTTACGGATTTTTATATAAACAGAGAAAAAGCAGAAACAAAAAATTCGTTTGTTTCAATACTGTATGATCTGTCAATGCGTGACATACAGGAATTACGCGCTTCAGGAATTACGGCGCGCGCGATATCATCCTAAATAACATCAACAAAATTATACACCTGTCATTCGCCGTGAAAGATGCAGCTCTTGACTAGCCAAATCCTGTAAACAAGAAGTCCGAGACGGAACGTCACTTTTGCGCGTCGAAATCGAAATCACTATTATTCACAATCGCTCTCGTAAGATCACCGGTGGCAAGGACCAGAAAGAAAGATACAAGTTTATCGAGCGGAATACACAGTGTACAAAACACGGCGAAAATACGCGGTTCGCGTTTTGGGAGCTCTAAAAAAACCGAAAATTTTGAATGTGCCGGCCGATCGTGCGTGCACACTTTCGGCGAGATGCTGCTACTGTTGATACACTCTCGACTGTATATTAGTATCAGACTATGTGCGGTCTCTCCTTTATATCGTCGCTGGCTGGAACCCCCAACCAGACGACCCTCCTCTTCGGTCCAGTACAGTCTCTGGCTGCACTAGTCGCGCGGTTGTGGCGATTTAGCGACGCATTCATAATTCGTGTCTCCGTAATCGTCGTCGTATGATGGTCAAAGCTATGCTGACGGTGCACTTAATGAGCGTCATCTTGTGATTACACTTGAAAAAAATTAAAATATACAAATTCTTTCGTCCTAGCCTTGAGGAATAATATATCTCTCGAAACAAAGATGGTAGTCGGAAAAATGGCTTGCGCACTTACGCGATATACTTGTCGTTAACCCTAGTCAGTGAGATTAGGGGTTCGATGAGTGGCATGAGAATTTTCTTTGGTTCCTGACAAATTTTGGTGTGCTAAATTTAAATTCGGCAGCAAAAGGTGTTTATCACCTTTAAATATTGAGAAAATTGATTCTCAAAAAACGAGCTATTTTAGCAATTTTTCAAGCTGCTGTAATTGCGGAAGTACACATAATTAGCAGTTCTATTGGGGCTCAAAACAAAGCTTTTGGTTAGTACTTTTACTGGAAAACATGAAATTGAAGCCCGCGCATTATAATTTAAAATTAAGAGAAGGAGGATGCTGGAATAAAATACAAAACTCTGTCGTTAAAAGTGAGGGATATTTTACATTATATAATATGTAATTAAATATTTGTCGTTTTTCTGATAGAAAATATGACTTGTCTAGATTTTCAATAATTAATTCGTATTTATTATTATTTTTTAATTTTTTTACTTTATATTCTCGGACTAATATTCGGCTTTTGTAGTAGGCGTTACATTGCGTTGTTAAACATGCTGAAAACACGGTTTATGGCATATCCTAAATCACGAGTAATCGTTACCGTACAAGGAAAGTCGTATGCGTTTGACGTTATTGCATGCATCGTCGTCCGATCGAAGAAACGAACGTTACGGACAAAACTTCCTCTTTTACCTTCAGACTGTCTTCGAAGGGACCGGTAGGAAAAAAAGAAATCGAAACCGCCTATAGGCATGGGTAATCCCCGAACAAGTTAAAAAAAAATCTGGCCAGTCGTTAAGAGTGACGCGAGACTTACATTCCGTCCTAAACGAATGTGTCGGTTGTTTTTCTTCTCCTTTTTCGTCACGCATATTAGACACGCTGCGAGAGGAAATATCAGTTTTACCACAAGACTTTGAATTATATACTTTCTGCTAGTGGAGATAACTTATTTTTTGCGAAGAAAGAACGCAGTCGATTTATCTCGAAGAAGATGATTACATCTCTCTCGTGAATAGACATCATCTATTTTGCGCAACTGCGATTTTTTTCAAAATAGCAGAAAATATCGTATTTTACTCTATTACTCCTATATTTGTTGAACTGTATCGCAAGTAACTTCTGTTTTTTCCTTTATAAGATCTTGTTTTTCATAAAATATTTTATATATTAACGATGAAGCCTAATACAATGTGAAAAGAATGCCTTGTGTATTCCTTATTAATAAAGAGCTTATTGATTATTCTTATGAGTTTGTGAAATAAATGTCCAGTATTAACCCTACGTATACACACTGCGAGGTCTCTGGAACCTCAGCGCAACTTTGATAAACGTGTTAAATCGAGATTTTGTTGCGTTTCTTTTTTCTTTTAACCCGTATATCTCGGAACTCTTTAATTCTATCGACTTTTATTTATTATAGACTTGTTCTTTAATCAATTCTCTATAGATTAAAAAAAAGTGAATTAAAATATATCAATTTTTGATACAGTTACAATAACAAATATGGATGGGGTCCTCGGGACCCCATGTTATATAATACGTAGGCAAAATATAAGTGTGTATACGAAAGGTTAAGATTCAACTCGATAACGTATTATAAAAGATAGCAATTAAGATAAGGATTGTTTATTTCGATCGTTTCGACAGTCATCGAAGATCCGGCAGAATTATGCAAAAATTGTATGATTTCTCTCTCTCTCTCTCTCTCTCTCT
>NW_022639503.1:519082-519967 GCF_010583005.1 Odontomachus brunneus | reverse complement strand
AATGAAAAATGGGGTGTTCCATTTAAAAAAATTAATGTGACCTTGACCTGACCTTCGCTACGCAACCCAAGGTCAAACTGATGTGATCAGTAAATACATCTTTTTAAACGCCACAACTTTTATCTGAAACATTTTTTTCTAAAATGCATAGTTTTCGAGATATTTCACCGGTCCGGGACTTTTTGAACACCCTGTACATAAATATGTACCTAAATCTTGAATCTAAACATTGGGCGTTACACGAGAAAGAATATGACAGAAAATTAATCAGACTTAAGATCGTGACATTTATTACTTCTGCACATGTCGTTGAATGTTTGAAAGAAGATCGCGTCATCACGGGTTCTGTGATAAACAAAGAAGCTACAAAAAAAAGCACGTAACAGTATGAAAATAAATAAATTCTGTTAAAGTCTACAATACCGACAGGGAGAGAGAGAGAGAGAGAGAGAGAGAGAGAGGGAGAAGGGAGAAGGGAGAACTCGATCTAATATTTTTTTAAATATCTGAGATAAGAAAATGTAAATTGCGATAACCATGTTAGTGACCTCCTGATTTCACAACTGCAAAAAATTGTAAAATATCTAGACTCAGAATTCTCAAGACGAGTTTTGTAGACTGCGTAATAATATGCATCATTTTAGGTGTCATTTACTACGGCAAAGATTTCCCAGCAAACAATTTCTAAATAACCTGTTTTTCTTTCTTTTCTTTTTAGCAAGATGCAGGTTGACCTTATAAAACGATTGATGTGATTTCACTAATTTTCCGTTACGCGCGAATTAACGGTGACGTATTATCAAAAATTTTGATGGCGAAATCCTGATGATTCCGAAAACCGGTCGTCCTTATATAAATTGTTATTTGCGACGAAAGAATTCAACA
>NW_022639503.1:502472-518906 GCF_010583005.1 Odontomachus brunneus | reverse complement strand
GAGAGAGAGAGAGAGAGAGAGAGAGAGAGGGAGAAGGGAGAAGGGAGAACTCGATCTAATATTTTTTTAAATATCTGAGATAAGAAAATGTAAATTGCGATAACCATGTTAGTGACCTCCTGATTTCACAACTGCAAAAAATTGTAAAATATCTAGACTCAGAATTCTCAAGACGAGTTTTGTAGACTGCGTAATAATATGCATCATTTTAGGTGTCATTTACTACGGCAAAGATTTCCCAGCAAACAATTTCTAAATAACCTGTTTTTCTTTCTTTTCTTTTTAGCAAGATGCAGGTTGACCTTATAAAACGATTGATGTGATTTCACTAATTTTCCGTTACGCGCGAATTAACGGTGACGTATTATCAAAAATTTTGATGGCGAAATCCTGATGATTCCGAAAACCGGTCGTCCTTATATAAATTGTTATTTGCGACGAAAGAATTCAACAAATGATTTTGCTCGCGGTTTTCCTTTTTCCCTAGAGAAATGTTAAATTTGCCTAAATGGACTGCGTGAGCGCTCCCATTGACTTTCTAATTAACTGACTATTAGATATAACGATTTTTACGAGGCGCGAACATTGTCGCGGAGCTACTCTATGCAGTGACGACTGAAGGAGGTGATCAGTTATCGATGAAAGAATATCGGTTCGCGTGAATATCACGGGCCGAAGGACGCGGCTGAATATATGGTAAATCCGCGAAGATGTGCGACGAAGTCGGGGTCGAACATCGATGCGTCACATCTTCACGCGTCTCACTCTTCCTGATCTTGTTTCAAAACATTTTCTGTAAACAATTACTTGCATATAATTTTTTAATATTGCATTTCTCTTATACAAGGGTAACAATTGCTCTCTTATACAAGAGTAACTAAACTAATTGAGTCGAACTTGTTTTTAAACGTGTCGTAAGCGGATCATATAAATTACATAAAATAAAGTACTTCCATGTACGAAAATTAACTAGGACGTTAAACAGATAGGTACAAGTGGCAAGCACAAATCTGATTTTTTAAATGTTTTTTTCTCGCGAGGAAAACGTTTCTTCGATTTCTAAGAGCTTTAATAATTAGAGGCTAAATAATTAAACGTTTGAAGCAATTTTAACTTTAAACGCATTTCATAAAAAAAATGATTAAGATAACAATTTTTATCTTTTGTTGTTTTTTTTTAATCGGGAAAGGAAGAGATTTGCAAAAGACAATAATTTTTATCTTTCGTAGTTTTTTTCTTTAATCGGGAAAGGAAGAGATTCGCAAATCCATCCTTCATGAATACCGTCGATTTGTCTACTTTTGTTGAAATAACTATCCATGCAGAACAGAAATTTACGATAATATTAAGGTGACAAGAAAATGATCGAATTATGATTAAAAAATGAGTTTTTTACTTATCTTAATCAATTTTTTAGTTATCTTTTAGTTATCATTTAACTAAAACTTTAACTTTACTGTAATTTTTTATTCTGCTTGTAGTATAATTCTCAGTAGTCATAGCTGGGCATTATGGCCTCTTCGTATATTAAATATTTTCCGAATACTTATTATTTCAATGACGTAAGAAATGTTTGTTTCGCATATAAGTTGCTACATTTAGTTGTGTCATTATCAAAGGTCAAGACAAACAGCTGAATCAGATATTTTGCAATAGCTGTTATCCTTAAATAATACGGTTAAACGCGAGGGCATCAGATATCTCTTATAGAAATATCATACTAAGAATCATTGATAATTACTTATTTTCAGTATTAAAAATACTGGATAATAAGTAATTATCAATGATTCTTAGTATGATATTTCTATAAGGGAATTCAATAATGACGTCAGTTTTGGCGATTGTTATATCACTCATCATTGTTTATTGTTCATTAAAAGCTGATGAATCACTACTTGTAAAAATTTTGAAGAAATAATCTTATTTTTATATTTTTATTTATTTTATAGATACTTTTTCCACGTGGATAATTTAAAATTACCACGTTTAATACTGACAATTAATACTGATGCGATCATTATATTTAAAAAAGGCGTCCACTTTATGTTAGTGCTGCAAATTAATATAATCATATCATAGATATTACTTGCAAACAATTTTTTGTATATCGAGGATTTTTTTAGGTTACTTTGGGTACGTCACTCTTGTTCTTTGAAATGTCTTTAACAAGAACACGAAAAGATATTGATTTATAAGATGAATCGCAGGAAATTACTTAAAAAATGTATTCGATTATTTGTTGTCTCGCATATTGAATAATATTAGGGTTAAGTTCTGATGCGCACTACTTAAGGGTATAAATATATCCAATAAAATTATGAGATATAAAATAATTTCATAAAATTATATACACACATATTTATAATATAATACTTATATATGTATTATATAATATATAATACACATCGAATTTCTATGATATTAACTGATACATCATACAATCTACACAAAAAACAATAACTTTTTTGCCTGTTATCTATTTATAAGTAAAGCTTATAAGTTAGTTTTTCGACATAGAGAAAGGCGCATATAAAAACTTGAATATATAAAGATAATTTAATTAAAAAGTGATATATTTTGTTAAATATATGATTGTTTTAGAACAAATCCATAAAGAACGCGGCATCAACTCGGAAGTTAAACCAAACATTAACTTTCTCTCCTGTTTACTCTGTGGAAGTCTAAAATACTAAAATATATGATTCTTGTACTGCATGCAAATGAACTCGTTACTAAATTATAAGAATGTTATAAATGGTTTAATGACACAATTCTAATAACAGAAGATTAAGAGTTTTTTCTCATAATTATTGATTTCGAAACTGTGGTTTAATCTTCATTATTGTAACTGTTTATAATAATTATATGTATGCACTCGAGAAATCTTTTTTCTTATTTTCTTGTTTTCTTTTTTCTTTCCATTTATAATTATTTGATAAACTCAATTGATGTGGAGAAAACTGAAAAGATATTGTCCCAGACAACACGAACTTTTAAAAAAACGTCTTAAAAATATCTTAGATTGATACTCTATTTGTCATATAAATATTGTCGAATGTGCCAGTTAATTGTTGAAACAATACTAAGGTCTATAGCAGTTTTTTCGTGTATTTGATAAAAATTCTCTATCCGACCAACTAACGCCAATTATTGCATACGGCAAACTTTATCGTAAAAAATAAAAATAAAATATTATATACTTTAACAAATAAAATATTAAGCTAAAATATCTTATTGTTTCTAGACTTCTTTTAAAAGTTTTAGTCTGATCTGAGGGATTTAAATGAGTACATAGTAAACATCAGCTAATGGTGACGTTATATCATTGTTATCATTTTCCACTCGACAATGTAACTGTTACATAACACATGTGTTATATTGTATTTATATATATTATTGAGTGAGAAATTATAATATTGATGTTATATAACTGTTACTTGGTGTTTACTGGGAAACAAATTCAAAAGTGCTACTTGTATGTGTTTCATGTACAAGTGGCGTCCTCTTTCCTGTGCGTTTTTAAGTAGAGACTTATAGCGTGTTCGACTGGCCCTGGGTTAATTGCTCCGAGAGTGATTAATGACGTTATAAGTCTCTACTAGCCAATCATAAAGTTTATAAGTATTTGTTCGACCAATAAACGTAGGCTAAATAACCCAGAATGGGTTAACCTAGAGCCAGTCAAACATGCTATAATTTTCACGCTGTTCGATGTGCCATCTGCACCCATTTTTGAGGTGGAATTACGTTCCTTATGCGCATTTTCAGACACTGCCGGTAAAGTGTCGATTTGATGCGTGTCCATTCTACGCTCATTTTCTGGCGATTCGTGTCCGTGCTAAGCGCATAATTGCGTAATTGAAAACATGGACTGTCAATGTTTTTAACCACGTAATTATGCACTTAGCACGAATCGCCAGAAAATGGGCGTAGAATGAACACGCAATAAATCGATATTTTACCGACAGCGTCTGAAGATGGGCGTAGGGAACGTAGTTTTATCTCAAAAATAGGTGTAGATGGCGCATCGAACAGCGTGAAAATTATTGTCGGCCAAAACGTATAACGTGGCTGCTCTCAGGTTTCTCTCTGCCAGGTTGCCGTTGTTGGTGATTTTTCACCATTTTGGGGATTTTTAAGGTTTTTTGGTGATTTAGTGAATAATATCGTGTTTGGCTGGCCCTGGGCTGCTATTCCGTTACCGTGGTTCCGATAGTTGTCGGATCAGTAGGTGTTGTTGCGCAGTTTTTCCACGGTACAAAAAAGCTGCGCAACAACGCCTACCGATTCGACAACTGTCGGTATGCGGGAACGGAATAGTATCCCTAGGTTAATCGGGGTGGAACCCGATTGACCACGATACGATTGGACACAGATTGTAATGATTGGTTCGACCTAGTAATTCACTAGATAATTATTTTCATCGGTTGGTTGTGTCCAATCGTACCGTGGTCAATCGGGACGCTCCCGGTTAATCGCTTGGAGAGTGATTATTGACGTCATTAGTCTCTAGTAGCCAATCATAAAACTTATAAGTACTTGTTCGAACAATAAACGTAGGATGAATAACCCAGAGTGGGTTAACCCAGAGTCAGTCGAACATACTATAATTTTCTTTATTTGGTGATAAAAATGGCTGCGTTCGAAAACATTACCCGAGTATTCTCATATACTATTTTATTCTTATTTAATATTCATCCAATATTAAACAAGGATAAGATGATACATAAAGGCACTTGGATGATGTTTTTGAACGCAGTCAAAGCAATTTCGCAATTATAAGATTCTTTAACATGATTGGTCTTGTTTCTACTTCCTTATTGGATCTAAATATTGGTATAAACCAATCATATTAAAGAATCTCACTATACACAGTTGTGTCTTTTGTTGAACGCAGTCAATCTATTAGGTTGCTTTCTAACAAGAGACACAAGTCGATACAAACATCATTCTATCTTTGTTTCACATTTAGTGAGTAACAAAGATAGGATGATAACTAATTACAAAATAAATTTTTCCCTCTCTTTTTACTAGTATATTTTCATATTTTCATGAAAATTTAAATATATTGTATTAATTTTGTTTATATTTACGTTTAAATATGTTCATTAAAACATTAAAAATGACTAAAATTGTTTTTTTATTCGAATTTATATACATTTAAAAAAATCAGGTGAAAAATGTTGTAATCTGGTGATTTTTGAAGCAGAAATCTGGTGAATAAATTTTTAGAGCCGCGGCTACACTGCTCTCTGCTAGCGCCTAGCTCTGGTCACTAAAATCAAGCTGGTGGCCGCTCTCAGGCTTCTCTCTGAAGCTACAACGCGCTACAGTGCTAAGCACGTGGGTTGACTAACCATTAGCAAATATATAATTTATACACAGTTGAAACACGTGAATATTTTCAATTCTAATTTTTTTAAGAATAAGAATATATTAACATACACGCAAGCCATATAACCAAAATATCTTCGGGGAAAGCTGAAGGCTTGGTGAAGGATCCTCCATTAGAATTAGAAAAAAAACAAATGCAATTTTATTGAAATTTGAGATAATATATGTATTTTAAATTTTTTTCACAATATAATAAATTTAAAAATCAAATGTCTTTTGCGTTGAGGCTAATCTAGGTTAGAATTAAATAAAAGTCAATATCTAGGTTAGAATTAAATAAAAGTCCTCTGTGTGTGCTACTCAACTTTATTTCTTCAAAATTATTCCTTTGTTAACACAACATAAATGATACTAAAATAGATTCGTCCACTGTTTCATACATTAGACTTGATAGTGAGTAGTTTTACATTTTGTGTAATATGTGTTTTTAGAGACCTATACAAAGATGAAACGAAAAGCAAAAACTTTGAATATCAAATGTGATGGTGGTAAAAATACTAATATTAAAAAAAGTAACATTGGAGAAACAATAGATAGCGGAAAGAAGAAAGTAAAATTTGAAAGGTCCTTAAACAAGAAAGGTAAGATTCGTTCGTTATGGTATACATTGAACTTGGTAGTAAATAGTTTTATATTTTGTTCAACATGTGATTTTCAGAGACCAGTTCAAAAATAAAGCCAAAAGCAAAAAATTTGAATACTAAATATGGTGATAGTAACAAAAATATTGATATAAAGAATAATATAGAGGAACCAATAGATAGTGGAAAGAAGAAGAAAGTAAGATTTGAAAAGTCCTTAAACAAGAAACCCACAGGTAACATTTATCTGCTATACCATGATATAGCAGATTTGATATTAAATTTGATAATGTACACTTTCATATTTTGTATAACATATATTTTTCAGAGATCCACTCAAAAATGAAGCAAAAAGTAAAAAATTTGAATATTGAATGTGATGATGATAGTAAAAATACTGATGTTTTAAAGAATAACATTGAAGAAGAAATAGATGGTGGAAAGAAGAAGAAAATAAAATTTGAGAAATCCTCAAACAAGAAACCCACAGGCAAGAAAGGCAAAGTAAAAATAGTGATATTCCAGAAATTATGTGCAAAAATAAATAAAGATATTTTTTCAGATAAAAGTGTAAAGAAGCTTTCTTCAGTTAACAAAGATTCAAAAGAAAAAAGTCCGAAAGCAGTTAAACATAAGACTGCAACTGAAAAGACAGATTGGCTCAAGCTAAAAAGAGAAAAGAAAGAGCTCAAAAAGACACGCAAAGCCAAGAAGATGAATGATGACAAACTATATAACTTAGTTATTCAGGCTAAACAGATTAACGAGAAGTTACGTAGATCCGACTGCACTCAACAAGATCGTATAAAGTTAACACGAACATTACACAATCGGTTGGAAGGTCTCTACAGCAAAATAATATTCACACACGATATGTCGAGAGTGATTCAATGTATGATCAAGCATTGTGAAGGTGACATTCACCAAGCTATATTTCGTGAGGTGAAGTTGTCTATTGTAGAAATGTTACAGTCAAAATACGCGAAGAACTGCGTTAAAACTATTTTAAACTATGGCTCGCAAGAAATAAAAAATGAAATTGTGCCTGCCTTTTATGGTAATGTCGTTAAATTGATGAGTCACACTGTATCAGCCCCCATTATCGAGTTCGTGTACTCTTCCTCTTGGTGTAAAGATCACGACAAGATATATTTTAAGCAAGAATTTTATGGCGACATGTACAAACAGGCAAAAGACAAAGCTGTTAAAACATTGTCGGATGTATTCGAGACTGCAAGGGATATGAAATCAGCTACATTATCTGCTGTGAAAACAAACCTAATTAGAATCTTGAATAAAGGTCTCATTCATTCGACTTTGCTGCATACAATCCTACGGGAATTTTTTGGTGTATGCTCGACAGAAGATAGGAACGAGTTGATCGTCATGTTGCGTGAGTTTATCGTAGCGTTAACCCAGACAAAAATGGGAGCGAAGGTCGCCGTGCAGTGTATATGGCATGGTAACAACAAAGATAGGAAGATAATTCTGAAAGCCTTCAAAGAAAACATAAAGTCGATCTGCACGTCTGAATACGGTTACACAACGTTGTTGGCGCTTTTTGATGCTATGGATGACACCGTTATTGTAAAGAAGATAGTACTAACCGAATTGCAGAAAGACCTAGTCGATATCGCGCTAAACGAGTATGGGAGACACGTTATATTGTATCTCGTGGCCAGGAGGGACTCTCATTATTTCTCACCGAATATCGTGGAATATTTGCGCCAAGGAGATAGCAATCCTACAAGCAAGAAGCCAGCCGATGTCCGGGAGAAAGAGCTTCTTGAAGCCATTAAAAAACCGCTTCTCGAGGCAATAACGGCAGATGCGGCTACGTGGTTATCGAACAGTGCCATAGCTATGGTTACCTTGGCAGTATTGAAAGTGGGATCGGGAGAGAAATTGAACGACGCGTTCGAATCGGTTGCGAAATTTATTAGCAGAATAGATTCGAACATCCAGCATGGTGATGCCGAATGTAGCGCGGTCGAACATCCAGGCTTGCATATGATGTTGAAGAAACTTATTCAGAATGATAAGGAATTATTGAATAAGGCCGAACCTACGTTCGGAGAGACATTGATATCACAGTTGGATGCAGAAATCTTAGAAAAATGGATAGAATTTAATAGAGCCTGTTTCTTGTTAGTCTTTCTCGCAGAGAATGAATCTGAAGAAGTAGTATCTATGTTGTTCACCAAATTGAAACTTCTAGTGAAGAAGCTCAAATCAAAAAAAAGTCCTGGAGCATTGATATTGTTAACAAAAGTGAACCAGAGAGCAACATTATGATAATTTATAGGGTTAAAAATAAAAATGTTTATAAAAAATGGTTTATACATGTATGTAATTATAAGTTCTTTATATAAATGTCTTTAACCCTTTTTTTGTAATTTTTATCCGAGAAAAACAATCATATATATGAATTTTGTCTCTCTCTATATATATATATATATATATATATATTTTTTTTTTGTCTATATATATAGTTATATACTATAATTATATATGATCATATGTCCACAATGAAAAAAATACTGTGCAATTGAAAAATGCAATTGAAATGTTTATGTTTCTAGCAGCACTTGATGTCGATGTTTAATTTGATAAAATTATTTCTTCATTTTTCCATTTAACATTATTTTTTATGTATTAGGATTGCATTCCAAAATGTCTTTTTTGAGGAAATTTTACTCTATACTTTATATGTAACGTGAACTATAGGTATTGAGTAAAATTTTCCTCAAAAAGAACGTTTTGGAATGCAACCTAGATATATGATTATATATGACAGAGACAAAATTCATATACTAATTAATATAATTATTTCGTATATAATTATTAAGATAGTTTATATATAAATTCATAATTAATACAACTAAAAATTTTGATAATTTGGAACGACGATATCAAATGATTACGAGTATTTTAAGAAATTTATTTGGACAATGAGGCATTAAAATAAGAATCAAAAACAGAAAAGAATGACTGTGCTTTGAGATAGATGGCATGACTATTTGTTTTGGTTAGATTTTCTACACTTTACTGCTTCTTTTTTATTCGTTCTCAAAAAAAAATGTAGAGATATATTTATTCCACTTTAAATGCAGAAAGTGCAGTTATGAGAAGAGCAGACTTCGGCTGCGCGTTCCGAAATTCACTGCCAGTACTGAAATTCTATAATATACGTGACATAAACTATAGATTTTCAGTACTAGCAGTGCATTTCGGAACGCAGCCATCGTTTAACTGATGAATTCAAAGTAGCAAACATATAGGCCGCGTTCCGTTTCACGCATATGCACGCATTTATCTATAGTTCGTGTTACGTATATTGTAGGCAATGCGCGCATAATGCGTGCAACGGAACGCAACCATAACCTAAAGAGATGTCGAAACTGTGCGACGAAAACATTACAGATAACTCGAAAAACGAGGAATATCTCGAGGAGAACTCTATGGTTCAGGATGATTATAAAAAACTGAAGCAAGAAAATGAGTGCTACCAGCAAGAATTGTACGTTTTGCGCCTCAAGTTGAAAGCAAAAGAAGCGCTCGAAAAAGAGCTTCAAGAGACTAACGAAACTTTAGAGCAGTCACTTGCTCAATGTACAACAAAAGCGGAAAAAGTGCTCGTTGAGAGAGAAGAAAAGTAAGAATTATAACAGTTTCTATAAAAATCAACTAACATTTAAATGAATTTATTATATATATATATGTATATCAGATATAAAACAAATTTCCTTAAATATCATTTAGAAGAGTTGCACTTGAAATTTTCACATATTTAACATTTACACACACCACACACACACACACACACACAAACACACACACACACACACACACCTGTATGTATTATATATTCTTCTTTTATGTTAAGTATTTGTTAATTATTTAGTTATTATATATAAACTAATAATATTTCAACATTCTAAAAATATAAAACTTTTTGTATTTATTTTTTCCATATAATAAATATCCACATAATATATGTATATCATGTAGGAAAATTGAATTTTTTATTCCTCAGATACAAAATTGAAAGAAATGAATATGAGAACCACATTGTAGATTTAGAGACTAAAGATATAAAAAATACACAAGAGATTACCAAGCTGCAGGAGGAATTAAAGAAGTACAGTGAACTTAAGAATGAACGACCACATAATGTCACTTTTAATGAGGAATGTCACTTTTCTAATCTAATAGAGTACAAGGAAAAAATTGAAGAATTAGTTACACTGCTCCAAAATGAAGGAGAAAAGCGGGAACAGTTGGAGGAGAAATTTGTTAACATGAAATGTTACATTCAAGAACTTCAAAACACTTTGCAGGTAACAACTCAAACTATTTGTAGTTATTAATTGAGACATACTATAAATCATCTTATGTATACGATTAGGTGACAAAGGAACAGCTGGCAGAAAAAGATATAGCATTGGAAAACACACGGAAGGAATTAGCTATGAATCGCATGGAATTGGAATCATTAAAAATAACTCCTGCAAATGATGTTTGTAAAGGTGAGATAATGCTCGGAATTGTTTTTAATATGTAATAATATTTTGCTTTCAAATATTGTGAAGATTCTATTGCGTCGCAGGCAATTCTTTATTTGCTGAGGTGGAAGATCGTCGGCAGATATTATTGGATAAAATGAACGTGCTACAGGATAAATATAATGAAGCAAAACGAGTGTTAAATAAAAAAACGAATGAAATTAAATCATTGAGAGTGGAAAAGGCTGCCATGATTCGAAAATGGGAAACTGACGCGATTGACACATTACAGGAAAATGCAGATCTATTGGAGAAATACAAGAGTAGAATTTTTGAACTCGAAAATAAATTGAAGGTTGAGATGAAAAAAAATAATCAAGCGGAAGAAGTACGATTTGACGGCGATAATTTTAAGTGAGCCAGAAGATTTTTCTGTTTGTTTAAATTTACTTTCTTTCATGGCTCATATAACAGTTTAATTTACACGTTTAACTTTCAGTTATGCTGAATCACTGTTAGCCACAAAGAAGAAAGAACTTGAGGAAATGAATAAAAAACTTGAGAAGCAAGCTATAGAGATATTAACGCGAGAAGAAGCAAACTATGATATTTCGAAACAGTTCCGGTATTGGCGATCTAAAGCAATGTTTATGGAAGTAAGTATATTTGTTTCTTCTCTTTTTTATCTTTTTTACTTTAAAACTTATGAAATCTCTTCTATTATTTAGGCTCAAATTTTGGCAATAAAGACGCAATTAGAAACAGAACCAATAAATGATAATAATAATAAAACCCTTCTGGAAGCTATTAATAATTGTACAATCATTGAAAACACTAATTTTGAGAAGACTTCTGATATACATATTGAATCTGATATGTCAGATAATAATACATGCCGAGAAATATTGACGGCTAAATCCGAAAGATTACCAATAGACAGGTGTGCGATTGAACAGAAAGAAGCAAGTGGAAAACTTTTGCGATTCGCTCAAGATGCTAAAAATACCGAGAGTAAACCTTTAAAAAGGCAACCCAAACAATATGATTATCCTATTATATCTATTCCTGATATTTTATAATTTTAAATCGTCTTTATTGCGATGTTCCATAATACTGTATATTTGAACGACTAAACTGGTTTAATACGTTTATTATATAATAGGCATGGAAACTATTGCAATAACTAATCGTATTATATGAAATGCAAATATATTTTCAGAGTGTATCATTTAAGATAAAATTTTATATTTTATACTTTCTTAAAATTGTGTGTTGTTTTTATTACATTACCTGTTAGTTTAGCTTTTTTTTAGAAATATGTGTAACATAAAGGGAGAGATTTTGAATTTTGGTAGTTGTAACTACCCAGACAGCAAAAATGTCCAAAATCAAGTCATAAAACGTCTTTAAAACATCTATAAGACATCTTTAAGATAAGTTTATAAGATATTGTTCTAAAGATGTCTTAAATACGTCTTATGACTCGATTTTGGACATTTGTACTGTCTGGGTATAAAATTTTCTTTTGGTTTTCTGTAATATACAGTAGGTTACTAAATGGTAGACACAATGAAGTTGGGACCTTACTGAACTGTTGAAATTTAGGATCATTATTGTAACAAGTTTGCTAAATAATTATATTAGTAAATTATTCAATTTATTTTAATGTAAATATACAATCACAGTATATAGACTTATGTGAAAAAATAATGTAGTAATACTAACAATGGTATATAATATTACTTGAACATTTTTGGCATTAAATTTTTTTATTGATGAAAACCAATTCAAAAATATTCAATTAACATCATTTGGAATATTTTAGTCAAAATTGATTGATAATAGCATAATTCTAGGAAGTTTATCCAAAATTCATTGTACAACAATAAAATTATATACATGTAAAAATAAAATTATATACATATTCAATTTAACTTTATATTCATAATCAGCAAACCAAAACCAACAACCATGGTTATTTAATAAAAGATACATAGAACTGATGAATTCAAAGTAGCAAACATATAACCTAAAGTGATGTCGAAACTGTGCGACGAAAACATTACAGATAACTCGAAAAACGAGGAATATCTCGAGGAGAACTCTATGGTTTAGAATGATTATAAAAAACTGAAGCAAGAAAATGAGTGCTGCCAGCAAGAATTGTTCTCTGGTACGGGTACGTTTTGCGCCTCAAGTTGAAAGCAAAAGAAACGCTCGAAAAAGAGCTTCAAGAGACTAACGAAACTCTAGAACAGTCACTTGTTCAATGTACAACAAAAGCGGAAAAAGTACTCGTTGAGAGAGAAGAAAAGTAAGAATTATAACAGTTTCTATAAAAATCAACTAACATTTAAATGAATTTATTTTATATATATATATATATATATATATATATATATATATATATATATATATATATATATGTATGTATATCAGATATAAAACAAATTTCCTTAAATATCATTTAGAAGAGTTGCACTTGAAATTTTCATATCTATTCTAGCTATAGTATATTAGCTCTGGTACGGGTACGAGTCAGATGTCTTGTATATGTCTATGGTTGCACACTAAAAGCGATGAGCTGCATCCGATCCGAAAGAGCTCTTCTTTCTAAAGAAAGGCTAGTGTGCAACAGCCATTAGATGTAAAAGTATCAAAAGAGCAAGCAATATGAATAAATTTTAAATAAAACGAGGAGTACAACCATTAATCCCATTGGTTAATTATACCGCGCTTCAACCGCATTTGGAAAGTGGCGCTCATAGCGAAGACTTTTGAATTATTTTAGTCAATCAGAAATAACGGGCCTAATAATTTGCTGGCCAATAATGTTCAAATAAGTTGGCTTATGAGAAAACAATTTAAAGACGTTTTGTTTAAGACTAAGACTTTTATAGATATGTTACTATATATTTCTATAAATTTACTATAAATTATTATAAATTCCTATAGTCGATCGAGAATTACGATTAGAGCGTCGATTTGCTCATCTCTCCTGCTCAGGATTGAAAATGGATATCGATGATAGTTAGAATAATGGCGATATTCGGTACATCGTATAATTTAAACTTTAAACTTTTAAACATATGTTGTCGAATCGCGATATTTGGTACATGATTTAAAATTTAAAGAATACGATGCCGGATACTATCAACAATGGCTAGCTGTCGTCAATACTTAGTCCTGAATAGGACGGATGAGCAAATCTACAGTCCAACTGTTATTTTGAAGAATCATCTATATCGAAAAAAGAAAATTTTCACTTGGCACTGCAATATAAAAATAAACTGACTAAATTATAAAAATTTATAGTTTAATAACTCAAGATTTTGACGTACATGATGCTCACAAAGACTAAAAAGTCGTTATGACATTTGCCGTAGCAACAGCGTGTATAACTCTCATATTCGGTAAGACAGTATAATACATACTTTTAAAAATGTCACACACTCTCTAAATTTCTTAGAGTGAAATCTCCACTCGAAAACTGGAGTGACTAGCCAAATAACTCGAACTGGAATGACTCTTCATTCTTACGGATTGAATTCTTCCACTCTGTGACGTAGAGTGAACATTTTCACTCTGTGTTCTGGAGTGAAATTCCACTCGAAAAATGGAGTAATTACTTAATGGCTCCTAGTTGGAGTGACTTTTCACTCGTATGGAGTGAATATTGTCGCTCTATGTAGAATGAATATTTACACTCTATTGTGAAGTGAGATATTATCACGTGGACAAAATACATGCGCCACACGCAAGAAGATCGACTCGCAAATCGCATTAATCGTTTCGATGTCCGATTGTTTGTGTAGCTTCGTTCGTTCCATTATTCGTGAATGCGTGTTGTGATTTTTAAAATTACGTGAAAATGTCGATAACTTTTTTTTCACAGGTAAGTGCTAACTCTCTAAATTTCTTGGAGTGAATATCTCATTCAAAAAATGGAGTGACCGAGTCACTCGAATTAGAGTGACTTTTCATTCTTATAGGATGCATTCTTCCATTCTATATCGTGGAATAAAAATTTTACTCTGTGTCGTGGAATTAATTTTCGTTTGACAAATGGAATGACGACCGTCACTTGAGTTAAAGTGACTTTTCACTAGTATGGAGTGAATTTTCAACTCGTGGAGGAGTTAATGATTCGGAAAAAATTTATATACTATTATGACAGTCATTCCTATCAGTTAATAGCAGTGACTCAGTAGAATTCAAAAGCCAGAGATCTCAGATTCAAGTCCCACTATGATCTACAAATTTTCCCAAGCTTATTATAAATAAAATGAACTAAATAGCACACCATTAAAAAGATTGTGCAATAATCAGAGGTCTAGCAATTATAAACAGGATAGAACTAAAAGGCTTCCTTTGTACCTAATAAAAATTCATTCCACTTAGAGTGAAATTTTCACTCTAGTTGGAGTGAAATATTCATTCTTATGAAAAGTGAAATGTCTCACTCCATTCAGAGTGGCAGTATTTTCACTATCGCTTGGAATAAATTCTCATTCGTTTGAAGTAATGTTTTACTCTAAGAAATTTAGAGAGCACACACATATTAGATGTCTTAAAAATGTCTGAAATTAGTTGTTTTTAAGACGTTTTTAAGACATCTTTTGGAAATGTCTTAAAGACATTTTATTTCAAACGTCTTTAATATGCACTTTGAAAATGTTTTAAAGTCATTTTTTTTAAATATCTTTAAAACGTCTTTTGATAATATCTTAAAAACGTCAAAAATAAAATGTTTTAAGACGTCTTTTGGAAATGTTTTAAAGACGTTTTGCTTCAGACGTCTCTTTGAAAAATATCTGAAATAAGACACCTTTTATATATATATATATATATATATATATATATATATATATATATATATATATATAACTGTTGATAATGTCATTAAGACGTCTTACATAAGACGTTTTTTAGACATACATATTGGGTGGGCAGTTTCTAATAAAAACACATGATTTAAAATGTAAAATACGTTCAATTATGCATGGGATTGGGATCAGGGCAAAGTGTACGATGTATATATGTACGTGTGACATATGATCCTTTGTGTTCTTACTGGAAGAGTCACTGTGATCATTAAAATACGGTAGACAAGGTACTTTCATTTTTTCTTCTTTTAAAGAACGTAAGTTTGGATTTAATTACATTGTTCCCCTCCACATATATTCTTACTCTTCTTTACAGTCGTGTACTTTTCTCTCAATATAAACGCGCCCACTATTGAGTTCGTTTGTCGAACATTTTATTATAAACGTAACGTGTTAGTTCCTATAGATTCTCTGCGCGATTATATCTTAACAGGGAGTAACAGTTTGAAGGAACACTTCTCATCACATTGGCGAAAGTTCGAAGAATTTGTCATCTAACCCGCTATAAAATAACGATTTGCGGTGTTAATTAGAAATTGTGGAATTTTCTTTGTCAACTGCGTAGTAAAAGTATATATACTTAGAACGAAGGTTGAACGAAGAAGTCGTGTTCTTCGTGAAACAAAATGATACAGAAAAATAAAGACTATATCGACGAATTGCTGGACATGTCAGATCCTCCAAACACTAGCAATTGCTCGAGCGAAGTCATCCAATATTATACAGGACGTAACGTTCTTGTAACGGGCAGTTCCGGTTTCTTCGGTATACTTCTGATAGAAAGATTATTGCGGTAAATATTTAAATACATATACACACACGTATTTTATTTTCCTTTTATAATAGACAAAATACTATTAAAGCTACGCGAAATATACACATGTCATATCGCAAGATGACGAATTAAACGGTCCAACTTATAACAGAGATTAACAGATTTAAAAATTTACTTTCTTAAATAAAATTTTAAACGTAAAATTTTACTGAATGTAATGTAGATTGTAGAGTGTAGAAATCGCGTGATACGAGAAAATATTAAAAAGAAATAATAACTTTTAGATGCTGTCC
>NW_022639503.1:500878-502462 GCF_010583005.1 Odontomachus brunneus | reverse complement strand
CATACATTAAATAGAAAACAATCGTAATCCTTGCTCCGCAATTTATTTCCAGTCTCTGTTTTAAGGTTTACGATAGATTAAAAAAAGAGCAGCCTGACTTTATTACTAAAGTAATAATGATAGAAGCCGACTTCAGCGAAGCAAATCTAGGCTTGTCGTCGGAAAACCGAAAACATCTCTTAGACACAAACATAATCTTCCATTTAGCGGCGTCCGTGCGATTTAATGATACGATTCGAAATGCGGTGCATGTTAATGTGAGAGGAAACAAAGAAATTCTCCTCTTCGCGAGAGAGATGCCGAATTTAGAGGTGCTGTTTCAGTCATATCTCATTCTCATAGACGCATAATTAAACTCACATTGATCTTTTGATTGTTTTTTATTTAGGCATTTGTTTATACATCAACCGCATTTTCTCAGTGCGTGAACAATTTTATCGATGAGAAATATTATTCTCCGCCTTTAGAGACGGATAAGATACTGACGTTACTCAACGTTTTGGACGATGAGATGTTGAGCAAAATAACGCCAACGTAAGTGCTCTTTCGAAAAGTTCAAACGGCGCATTCTTCGACCATAGTTTACTCGATATCAAACGTGCGCGATAAGAATTCTCATAAAATATTTATTCTTTTTGCATCGGACGAGTACAGACTAGTAGGCGAATGGCCGAATACTTACGTGTACACCAAGGCGATTGCCGAGGATACAGTGCGACAATACAGCGCCGGGTTATCAGCTTGCATCATACGTCCTTCGATTGTAACATCAACGGCGAAAGAACCGATACCTGGATGGATCAACAACATATATGGTGCAGTAGGCGTAATTGTGGGCAGTGGCATGGGTTTGCTACGTACTTTACATTGCGTGCCTGAAAATACAGCGGATATTATGCCCGCTGATTACGTGATAGCGAACATTATCGTTGCAGGTTGGGACACCGCCAAAAGAAAGTAAGTTGACATTTGGAAAAATGGACCTTTGTCATATATCTTATATTTTTTTCGTTTTTAATATCTTATACTTTTTTTGGTTTAATATCTTACATTTTTTTTCGTTTTTAATATCTTATATCCTTTTTCGTTTGTAATATCTGATATTTTTTTTATTTTTAATATCTTATACTTTTTTTTTAACATGCTTTTCTTATTAGGGATACTTTACTCAGCATTGACAACAAAAACTCGAACGTTCCGGAAACCGAGAGAATTCCGATTTACAACTGCGTGTCGTCAACTCAAAATCCTATTACTTGGGAAAGGTTCATGAAATTAAATGAGAAATACGGCAAGCGTGTGCCGAGTACGATGGTCATCTGGTATTACATGTTCACGCTAAATAGATACCGATTTATGCATGAGATATATATGATATTTTTGCATATAATACCTGGTGCTATACTTGACGTTCTGGCTTTCCTCATGGGCCGAAAACCTATGTAAGAAAATTATTAAATTCCTTCGAAATTAAAAAATATATGGTGCGTTATTAATAATATAAGAGCTAAAATAGAGGAAGGTTTTGACAAATAGCGCCAGTTTCGAGACCTATAAAATTTTAAAACCTATAAAAAGATAAAG
>NW_022639503.1:498422-500630 GCF_010583005.1 Odontomachus brunneus | reverse complement strand
CTTAATTATCGATTACGATACAACTGACTGTTTTGTCGGTAACTATAGTGCACAGATTTGTCTTTCCTTATACTTATCTACGTATGTGAGAGGATAGAAATTGTACATACTTAACCGTGAGATGGGGCAGCATAGTGATAATTCGCCTTTCTTACTCTAATATACTCTTCGAAGAATGGATGTGTTTTCTTTTATATTATTCTAGAATAACTAGTATTTTTTTAAATATATCCGAATGCTCGTAATTGTTTATATAATTGCTATATAATTGCTATATAATTGTTTATATATTAACCATGTTAATATATTAACATATGATATAACATCGGAAATGTATACATTTAGCGATCATTATCACTTTTTACATATTTTTTTAGCAAATTCACAAATATGAGTACAAAAAATATTTTTGATAAAATTTACGATTATATAAATAGCAGCATATATGCAAAGTGACTTTCATTAATCTTTTTTTATAAATTAACACGCTGATTATTGTGCCGAATAATATAAGTCGATATTATAATATTGTCTCGTTTCGTTAATTTGCACATAAGATAATACTGTGACGTGGCAGCCGCGGAGGCGCCCGTTCCAAGAAAAACCGTATCGATTTGGTGATTGTTCGTCGCGTGTCGCGTCGCGAACGAATTCTCGCGAATATTTATGACTACCGCATATTTTCTCCCGGCATATTTTCTTTTTTTGTGAGTCTCTAGGACGAATATGGAAATTAATTTGTGCGAGCGGAGCAGATTCGAAGGTTCTCGCGTCCCTAACTTTGTACCCTTCGGCTTCCCTTGCCGGCCACCAGGACCAACGGAGCTCAGGACATCGAGGAATGAAAGAGCAGCGACCGATGGCTCATCGCTCTCGCTCAGGTGAATCGCTCTCCTATAATTTTGGCATTAGAAAGTTATCACGTTTCCCAATCGCTCGGCGTTAACGAATATTATAACGTCTACAATATTCGATAACGAGAGCATAGCTACCACAAATAGACGTGAGACTATCAGCTGTATTTACTTTTAGCGGGCGCTAAGCGGACGCAGCGAGCGAACGAGACCGTCTCACGGATCCCAGCGTGAAAAAACTGGAGCGCCAATAGAGACAGCGAGCCGATCCACGACGACAACAGTGTCTCGAGACAGGTAATGTCTCGAGACAGGAATTACCAAAAATTGCCGATTCCCGAGTGCCGAATGCTGTTAGGTGAGAAAGGAAGCGACGGAGGAGGACCAGCGAGGATACGTGATTCTCTGGAATCATCTGATCGGAGGGCATCTGGAAGCCGACGGATCGCTGGCCTTACCGCGACCGTAGCCGCGCACAGACTATTCGAAGTACCTGACGCTATCGTTACCGAAATTACCGTATGTGGAACGAACGGGAGAGTGCACGAGAAAGAGAGAGAGAGACTGTGACAGAGAGAAGAAAGAAGCGAGCGGAGCGAGGGAGTGAGAAAGCGGAGCGAGAGAAGCTAGCGGAGAGAGGGAGAGAGAGAGCGGGAGAGCGAGAGAGGATCGTCACCGCCGCAGGAGACCCCAGAGGATGCTGCCGATTTTGTAAGACCTCTCATCCGTATTTGTCGTAGCGTTATCGTTATCGTTCGTATATCGTTGTCTCGTCTGCGGAGCGGCCGCGTGTCAGAAGGCTTACCTGAGGAGATCGTCCTCGGGTTTTCATTGTCGCGAGCATAATACCGTCTCGTGTCTCGCATTTTCCTTTATGAACATTGCCGTACGTTTATTACCGTGACGTGCGAGAGTCCCGTCAATAAAGTTCATTATTTCATTATTACGAATACGCGTGGAGTCATTTGTGCCATTCCTGAACCCATCCCGTCTCCAACTTAAAACCACGAGGAGTTATCGGTCCCGACGATTCCCGGGGCACGCGAAGTTTGTGTCGCTTGTCGCATCTCGTGTTTATCGAGGTGGTGCGGCCTTTTCCGCATCTGGCGCCTACCTCATCGTTTTTGTTTTGTGGCGTGAACCGGAGTCGACGGCAATTTGTCGACGCGGCTGACAGGTGACTGTTTGCCGTCGCTCGCGAGCTAGCCTCGCGAAAGACGTCGCAAATTTTTGGCGCCCAACGTGGGACCCTGATTTCGCTCTTGCCGTATTGGTTGATTATCGAGAAGGGAAGATTAATTTCGTTTAGGAACTTGAATACCGCTTTATCGCGATTTCACGGCTGCTCTATTTG
>NW_022639503.1:497554-498412 GCF_010583005.1 Odontomachus brunneus | reverse complement strand
TTTGTCGGTAACTATAGTGCACAGATTTGTCTTTCCTTATACTTATCTACGTATGTGAGAGGATAGAAATTGTACATACTTAACCGTGAGATGGGGCAGCATAGTGATAATTCGCCTTTCTTACTCTAATATACTCTTCGAAGAATGGATGTGTTTTCTTTTATATTATTCTAGAATAACTAGTATTTTTTTAAATATATCCGAATGCTCGTAATTGTTTATATAATTGCTATATAATTGCTATATAATTGTTTATATATTAACCATGTTAATATATTAACATATGATATAACATCGGAAATGTATACATTTAGCGATCATTATCACTTTTTACATATTTTTTTAGCAAATTCACAAATATGAGTACAAAAAATATTTTTGATAAAATTTACGATTATATAAATAGCAGCATATATGCAAAGTGACTTTCATTAATCTTTTTTTATAAATTAACACGCTGATTATTGTGCCGAATAATATAAGTCGATATTATAATATTGTCTCGTTTCGTTAATTTGCACATAAGATAATACTGTGACGTGGCAGCCGCGGAGGCGCCCGTTCCAAGAAAAACCGTATCGATTTGGTGATTGTTCGTCGCGTGTCGCGTCGCGAACGAATTCTCGCGAATATTTATGACTACCGCATATTTTCTCCCGGCATATTTTCTTTTTTTGTGAGTCTCTAGGACGAATATGGAAATTAATTTGTGCGAGCGGAGCAGATTCGAAGGTTCTCGCGTCCCTAACTTTGTACCCTTCGGCTTCCCTTGCCGGCCACCAGGACCAACGGAGCTCAGGACATCGAGGAATGAAAGAGCAGCGACCGATGGCTCATCGCTCTCGCTCAGGTGAATCG
>NW_022639503.1:492837-497544 GCF_010583005.1 Odontomachus brunneus | reverse complement strand
CTGAACCCATCCCGTCTCCAACTTAAAACCACGAGGAGTTACCGGTCCCGACGATTCCCGGGGCACGCGAAGTTTGTGTCGCTTGTCGCATCTCGCGTTTATCGAGGTGGTGCGGCCTTTTCCGTATCTGGCGCCCACCTCATCGTTTTCGTTTTGTGGCGTGAACCGGAGCCGACGGCAATTTGTCGACGCGGCTGACAGGCGACTGTCTGCCGTCGCTCGCGAGCTAGCCTCGCGAAAGACGTCGCAAATTTTTGGCGCCCAACGTGGGACCTTGATTTCGCTCTTGCCGTATCGGTTGATTATCGGGAAGGGAAGATTAATTTCGTTTGGGAACTTGAATACCGTTTTATCGCGATTTCACGGCTGCTCTATTTATGGTGCTCTCGTCTATTGGTGGTATCGTCCGTGTGTCTCGATCTGTCTAGTAGTGTCCCGAGCTGTCGTCTCAGCACTGATTTCTTTTTCTCATTTTTGTGTAACAATTTTATTTATTCTCTTTTTGATTTATCGTGTATCGAGAGGAGCCAAGTCGGCCCTCCTGACATTTATTTTTTTTTAAATAAAACACTTTTTATATATATATATATATATATATATATATATATATATATATATATATATATAGATATATATAGATATATATAGACTGTTGGTAATGTCATTAAGACGTCTTACATAAGACGTCTTTTAGACGTTATATGCACGTTGGGTGGGCAGTTTTTAATAAAAACACATGATTTAAAATGTAAAGTACGTTCAATTATGCATGGGACTGGGATCAGGGCAAAGTGTACAATGTATATATGTACATATGCACGTGTGACTTATATACATTTGTGTTCTTATTGGCAGAGTCACTGTGGTCATTAAAATACGGTAGACAAGGTATTTTCATTTTCTCTCCTTCTAACGAACGTAAGTCTTTCGGATTTAATTACATTGTTTCCCTCCACATATATTCTTACTCTTCTTTATAGTCATGTGCATTTCTCTCTCAATATAAACGCGTCCACTATTGAGTTCGTTTGTCGCACATTTTGTTATAAACGTAACTTGTTAGTTTCTATAGATTCTCTACGCGATTATATCTTAACAGGGAGTAACAGTTTGAAGGAACACTTCTCATCACATTGGCGAAAGTTCGAAGAATTTGTCATCTAACCCGCTATAAAATAACAATTTGCGGTGTTAATTAGAAATTGTGGAATTTTCTTTGTCAACTGCGTAGTAAAAGTGTATATACTTAGAACGAAGGTTGAACGAAAAAGTCGCTTTCTTTGTGAAACAAAATGATACAGAAAAATAAAGATTACATCGACGAATTGCTGGACATGTCAGATCCTCGAAACACTAGCAATTGCTCGAGCGAAGTCATCCAATATTATACAGGACGTAACGTTCTTATAACGGGCGGTTCCGGTTTCTTCGGTATACTTCTGATAGAAAGATTATTGCGGTAAATATTTGAATACATATACACACACGTATTTTATTTTCCTTTTATAATAGACAAAATACTATTAAAGCTACGCGAAATATACACATGTCATATCGCAAGATGACAAATTAAACGGTCCAATTTATAACAGAGATTAACAGATTTAAAAATTTACTTTCTTGAATAAAATTTTAAACGTAAAATTTTACTGAATGTAATGTAGATTGTAGAGTGTAGAAATCGCGTGATACGAGAAAATATTAAAAAGGAATAATAACTTTTAGATGCTGTCTGGGTATAGGAAAGATGTACATATGTATGAAGGGGAAGAAAGGAAAATCAGCAGAAGAGCGTTTCAAGGAGCACTTCGATTGCGTTGTTAGTAACATAAGTGGCACATACATTTAATAGAACATACATTAAATAGAAAACAATCGTAATCCTTGCTCCGCAATTTATTTCCAGTCTCTGTTTTAAGGTTTACGATAGATTAAAAAAAGAGCAGCCTGACTTTATTACTAAAGTAATAATGATAGAAGCCGACTTCAGCGAAGCAAATCTAGGCTTGTCGTCGGAAAACCGAAAACATCTCTTAGACACAAACATAATCTTCCATTTAGCGGCGTCCGTGCGATTTAATGATACGATTCGAAATGCGGTGCATGTTAACGTGAGAGGAATCAAAGAAATTCTCCTCTTCGCGAGAGAGATGCCGAATTTAGAGGTGCTGTTTCAGTCATATCTCATTCTCATAGACACATAATTAAACGCACATTGATCTTTTGATTATTTTTTATTTAGGCATTTGTTTATACATCAACCGCATTTTCTCAGTGCGTGAACAATTTCATCGATGAGAAATTTTATTCTCCGCCTTTAGATACGGATAAGATACTGACGTTACTCAACGTTTTGGACGATGAGATGTTGAACAAAATAACGCCAACGTAAGTGCTCTTTCGAGAAGTTCAAACGGCGCATTCTCCGACCATAGTTTACTCGATATCAAAGGTGCGCGATAAGAATTCTCATGAAATATTTATTCTTTTTGCATCGGATGAGTGCAGACTAGTAGGCGAATGGCCGAATACTTACGTGTACACCAAGGCGATTGCCGAGGATACAGTGCGACAATACAGCGCCGGGTTATCAGCTTGCATCATACGTCCTTCGATTGTAACATCAACGGCGAAAGAACCAATACCTGGATGGATCAACAACATATATGGTGCAGTAGGCGTAATTGTAGGCAGTTCTATGGGTTTGCTACGTACTTTACATTGCATACCCGAAAATACAGCGGAAATTATGCCCGCTGATTACGTGATAGCGAACATTATCGTTGCAGGTTGGGACACCGCCAAAAGAAAGTAAGTTGACATTTGGAAAAATGGACCTTTGTCATATATCTTATATTTTTTTCGTTTTTAATATCTTATACTTTTTTTGGTTTAATATCTTACATTTTTTTTCGTTTTTAATATCTTATATCCTTTTTCGTTTGTAATATCTGATATTTTTTTTATTTTTAATATCTTATACTTTTTTTTTAACATGCTTTTCTTATTAGGGATACTTTACTCAGCATTGACAACAAAAACTCGAACGTTCCGGAAACCGAGAGAATTCCGATTTACAACTGCGTGTCGTCAACTCAAAATCCTATTACTTGGGAAAGGTTCATGAAATTAAATGAGAAATACGGCAAGCGTGTGCCGAGTACGATGGTCATCTGGTATTACATGTTCACGCTAAATAGATACCGATTTATGCATGAGATATATATGATATTTTTGCATATAATACCTGGTGCTATACTTGACGTTCTGGCTTTCCTCATGGGCCGAAAACCTATGTAAGAAAATTATTAAATTCCTTCGAAATTAAAAAATATATGGTGCGTTATTAATAATATAAGAGCTAAAATAGAGGAAGGTTTTGACAAATAGCGCCAGTTTCGAGACCTATAAAATTTTAAAACCTATAAAAAGATAAAGATTTTTAAAAAATTGTTTCCAAAATAAAGAAAATTCTTTTCCCAAGGAAAAGTAAGAGAATAGTTAACGTGAATTACCAGAGATATTTATTTTGTATATTCTAGAGTTCTCATTGTAAGTAAGATTTCTTAGCCGTAAGTAATAAAATTGACAACTTTTAGGCTGCTGAAAACTTATAAAAAAATACATATATTTTGCGATGTGATATCATACTTCTCAACGCGCCAATGGCAATTTCGCAATGACTCTGTCATAAGACTCTGGGATAGTTTAAATCAAACTGATCGTGAGATTTTCGACTTCAATATACTAGATCTATCTTGGGAAGAATATTTGAAGTACATGATACCCGGTCTTCGCATATACTATGTTAAAGACCCGATGGATACTTTAAAAGAAGGAGCTGCAAAAATGAAGAAGTGAGTATTACTCTTACAATGCTCTTACTCATGCGTTTCCTTCATTCTTTGCTCCGTGAAACATATATATTATAACTTGCTTGTTTCAGATTAAAAATCGCTCATTATACTTTGTTAACCACTAGCTCAATTTTGTTAATATGGATCATCGTAAATATTGTAACTTTTATAATGTCGTTCTTCAAATAAAATTTTTCGTAGTTTGTTATAAGCTTAATTAAGCTTAATGAGAGATTAATATTAAAAATATATGGCTAAAGTTTGTATATTGTTTTCTATGTCGATAATAACATATTGTATTCGCTAAAACAGTAATTAATGCTATGCGCACAATTTTCTCCTTACCTTTCCAATTAGTAGTTATATGAAATTATAGTTTTATTTTAGATTGATCTTGTTTTAGATCTTTTCATATTCAAAGCTAACATTTTATTCTACGAAGTTCTCATGCTCGATATCTATGACATAATAATAAAAACGTGATATTTTGCATCACATTGTATTCAATAATATAATTTATACGGTTACAATTTAAAATTTGTTATGTTAATACGTGCATTATGAATATATCATGTAATGATACAACAAGAATTGATAAATCGCTTAATCACTGTGCTTAGTATAGACATTACGTTTTCTTTACTTTTAGAAGAAAGCAAATCTTAGAATATACTTAGTATACCGCACTTTTTTTTAATGTAAGTAAGTAAGAAAAACGTAGTAATTTCAATTATATAAAACAAGATATCAGATTTATTTGAAAGAAAATCCTTTCAAAAATATACAACCAAAAAAATATATAAAATATTGTGCATATTACTGTTACGTAAATTACTGCATTTACTGAATA
>NW_022639503.1:490655-492094 GCF_010583005.1 Odontomachus brunneus | reverse complement strand
TTACGTGTACACCAAGGCGATTGCCGAGGATACAGTGCGACAATACAGCGCCGGGTTATCAGCTTGCATCATACGTCCTTCGATTGTAACATCAACGGCGAAAGAACCAATACCTGGATGGATCAACAACATATATGGTGCAGTAGGCGTAATTGTAGGCAGTTCTATGGGTTTGCTACGTACTTTACATTGCATACCCGAAAATACAGCGGAAATTATGCCCGCTGATTACGTGATAGCGAACATTATCGTTGCAGGTTGGGACACCGCCAAAAGAAAGTAAGTTGACATTTGGAAAAATGGACCTTTGTCATATATCTTATATTTTTTTCGTTTTTAATATCTTATACTTTTTTTGGTTTAATATCTTACATTTTTTTTCGTTTTTAATATCTTATATCCTTTTTCGTTTGTAATATCTGATATTTTTTTTATTTTTAATATCTTATACTTTTTTTTTAACATGCTTTTCTTATTAGGGATACTTTACTCAGCATTGACAACAAAAACTCGAACGTTCCGGAAACCGAGAGAATTCCGATTTACAACTGCGTGTCGTCAACTCAAAATCCTATTACTTGGGAAAGGTTCATGAAATTAAGTGAGAAATACGGCAAGCGTTTACCGAGTACGAAGTACATCTGGTATTACATGCTCACGCTAAATAGATACCGATTTATGCATGAGATATATGTGATATTTCTGCATACAATACCCGGTGCTATATTTGACATTCTGGCTTTCCTCATGGGTCGAAAACCTATGTAAGAAAATTATTAAATTCCTTCGAAATTAAAAAATATATGGTCCGTTATTAATAATATAAGAGCTAAAATAGAGGAAGGTTTTGACAAATAGCGCTAGTTTCGAGACCTATAAAATTTTAAAACCTATAAAAAGATAAAGGTTTTTAAAAAATTGTTTCCAAAATAAAGAAAATTCTTTTCCCAAGGAAAAGTAAGAGAATAGTTAACGTGAATTACCAGAGATATTTATTTTGTATATTCTAGAGTTCTCATTGTAAGTAAGATTTCTTAGCCGTAAGTAATAAAATTGACAACTTTTAGGCTGCTGAAAACTTATAAAAAAATACATATATTTTGCGATGTGATATCATACTTCTCAACGCGCCAATGGCAATTTCGCAATGACTCTGTCATAAGACTCTGGGATAGTTTAAATCAAACTGATCGTGAGATTTTCAACTTCAATATACTAGATCTATCTTGGAAAGAATATTTTAAAAACTTGATGGTCGGTCTTCGCATATACATTGCTAAAGACCCGATGGATACTTTAAAAGAAGGAGTTGCAAAAATTAAGAAGTGAGTATTACTCTTACAATGCGTTTCCTTCATTCTTTGCTCCGTGAAACATATATATTATAACTTGCTTGTTTCAGATTGAAGATCGCTCATTATACTTTGTTAACCACTAGC
>NW_022639503.1:488742-489239 GCF_010583005.1 Odontomachus brunneus | reverse complement strand
AGAGAGAGAGAGAGACTGTGACAGAGAGAAGAAAGAAGCGAGCGGAGCGAGGGAGTGAGAAAGCGGAGCGAGAGAAGCTAGCGGAGAGAGGGAGAGAGAGAGCGGGAGAGCGAGAGAGGATCGTCACCGCCGCAGGAGACCCCAGAGGACGCCGCCGATTTGTAAGGCTTACCTGAGGAGATTCATTGTCGTGAGCATAATACCGTCTCGTGTCTCGCATTTTCCTTTATGAACATTGCCGTGCGTTTATTACCGGGACGTGCGAGAGTCCCGTCAATAAAGTTCATTATTTCATTATTACGATTACGCGTGGAGTCATTTGTGCCCTTTCTGAACCCATCCCGTCTCCAACTTAAAACCACGAGGAGTTACCGGTCCCGACGATTCCCGGGGCACGCGAAGTTTGTGTCGCTTGTCGCATCTCGCGTTTATCGAGGTGGTGCGGCCTTTTCCGTATCTGGCGCCCACCTCATCGTTTTCGTTTTGTGGCGTGAACC
>NW_022639503.1:488441-488732 GCF_010583005.1 Odontomachus brunneus | reverse complement strand
TTGTTAATATGGATCATCGTAAATATTGTAACTTTTATAATGTCGTTCTTCAAATAAAATTTTTCGTAGTTTGTTATAAGCTTAATTAAGCTTAATGAGATCAATATTAAAAATATATAGCTAAAGTTTGTACATTGTTTTCTATGTCGATAATAACATATTGTATTCGCTAAAACAGTAATTAATGCTTAGCGCACAATTTTCTCCTTACCTTTCCAATTAGTAGTTATATGAAGTTATAGTTTTGTTTTAGATTGATCTTGTTTTAGATCTTTTCATATTCAAAGCTAC
>NW_022639503.1:481787-488431 GCF_010583005.1 Odontomachus brunneus | reverse complement strand
CTCGCGAATATTAATGACTACCGCATATTTTCTCCCGGCATATTTTCTTTTTTTGTGAGTCTCTAGGACGTATATGGAAATTAATTTGTGCGAGCGGAGCAGATTCGAAGGTTCTCGCGTCCCTAACTTTGTACCCTTCGGCTTCCCTTGCCGGCCACCAGGACCAACGGAGCTCAGGACATCGAGGAATGAAAGAGCAGCGACCGATGGCTCATCGCTCTCGCTCAGGTGAATCGCTCTCCTATAATTTTGGCATTAGAAAGTTATCACGTTTCCCAATCGCTCGGCGTTAACGAATATTATAACGTCTACAATATTCGATAACGAGACCATAGCTACCACAAATAGACGTGAGACTGTCAGCTGTATTTACTTTTAGCGGGCGCTAAGCGGACGCAGCGAGCGAACGAGACCGTCCCACGGATCCCAGCGTGAAAAAACTGGAGCGCCAATAGAGACAGCGAGCCGATCCACGACGACAACAGTGTCTCGAGACAGGTAATGTCTCGAGACAGGAATTACCAAAAATTGCCGATTCCCGAGTGCCGAATGCTGTTAGGTGAGAAAGGAAGCGACGGAGGAGGACCAGCGAGGATACGTGATTCTCTGGAATCATCTGATCGGAGGGCATCTGGAAGCCGACGGATCGCTGGCCTTACCGCGACCGTAGCCGCGCACAGACTATTCGAAGTACCTGACGCTATCGTTACCGAAATTACCGTATGTGGAACGATCGGGAGAGTGCACGAGAAAGAGAGAGAGAGAGACTGTGACAGAGAGAAGAAAGAAGCGAGCGGAGCGAGGGAGTGAGAAAGCGGAGCGAGAGAAGCTAGCGGAGAGAGGGAGAGAGAGAGCGGGAGAGCGAGAGAGGATCGTCACCGCCGCAGGAGACCCCAGAGGACGCCGCCGATTTGTAAGGCTTACCTGAGGAGATTCATTGTCGTGAGCATAATACCGTCTCGTGTCTCGCATTTTCCTTTATGAACATTGCCGTGCGTTTATTACCGGGACGTGCGAGAGTCCCGTCAATAAAGTTCATTATTTCATTATTACGATTACGCGTGGAGTCATTTGTGCCCTTTCTGAACCCATCCCGTCTCCAACTTAAAACCACGAGGAGTTACCGGTCCCGACGATTCCCGGGGCACGCGAAGTTTGTGTCGCTTGTCGCATCTCGCGTTTATCGAGGTGGTGCGGCCTTTTCCGTATCTGGCGCCCACCTCATCGTTTTCGTTTTGTGGCGTGAACCGGAGCCGACGGCAATTTGTCGACGCGGCTGACAGGCGACTGTCTGCCGTCGCTCGCGAGCTAGCCTCGCGAAAGACGTCGCAAATTTTTGGCGCCCAACGTGGGACCTTGATTTCGCTCTTGCCGTATCGGTTGATTATCGGGAAGGGAAGATTAATTTCGTTTGGGAACTTGAATACCGTTTTATCGCGATTTCACGGCTGCTCTATTTATGGTGCTCTCGTCTATTGGTGGTATCGTCCGTGTGTCTCGATCTGTCTAGTAGTGTCCCGAGCTGTCGTCTCAGCACTGATTTCTTTTTCTCATTTTTGTGTGACAATTTTATTTATTCTCTTTTTGATTTATCGTGTATCGGGAGGAGCCAAGTCGGCCCTCCTGACATTTATTTTTTTTTAAATAAAACTATATATATATATATATATATATATATATATATATATATATATATATATATATATATATATATATATATATATATATATATATATATATATATATATATATATATATATATATATATATATATATATATATATATATATATATATATATATATATATATATATATAGATAACTGTTGGTAATGTCATTAAGACGTTTTACATAAGACGTTTTTTAGACGTTATATGCACGTTGCGTGGACAGTTTTTAATGAAAACACATGATTTAAAATGTAAAGTACGTTCAATTATGTATGGGACTGGGATCAAGGCAAAGTGTACAATGTATATATGTACATATGCACGTGTGACGTATATACATTTGTGTTCTTATTGGCAGAGTCATTGTGGTCATTAAAATACGGTAGACAAGGTACTTTTCTCTCCTTCTAACGAACGTAAGTCTTTCGGATTTAATTACATTGTTTCCCTCCACATATATTTTTACTCTTCTTTATAGTCATGTGCATTTCTCTCTCAATATAAACGCGCCCACTATTGAGTTCGTTTGTCGCACATTTTGTTATAAACGTAACTTGTTAGTTTCTATAGATTCTCTACGCGATTATATCTTAACAGGGAGCAACAGTTTGAAGGAACACTTCTCATCACATTGGCGAAATTTCGAAGAATTTGTCATCTAACCCGCTATAAAATAACGATTTGCGGTGTTAATTAGAAATTGTGGATTTTTCTTTGTCAACTGCGTAGTAAAAGTGTGTATACTTAGAACGAAAGTTGAACGAAAAAGTCGCTTTCTTTGTGAAACAAAATGATACAGAAAAATAAAGATTACATCGACGAATTGCTGGACATGTCAGATCCTCGAAACACTAGCAATTGTTCGAGCGAAGTCATCCAATATTATACAGGACGTAACGTTCTTATAACGGGCGGTTCCGGTTTCTTCGGTATACTACTTCTGATAGAAAGATTATTGCGGTAAGTACTTAAACAAACACTAAGGTGGTCTTTATTTTTCGATTTTCAAATTTTTTCTGCGGCACCCTCCAAAAAGTTTCCATTTGACAAAAAAGAAATCCCTTCCAAACTTTTGCTCGATCGGATAACGAGAACTCATGCTCCCGGGTCGTTAAACATTGGAATACTCTTGTATTAAGCTGTCTACTTTATCAAAATGGTTTCTAAAGCATGTTCTTCACAAAAATTGCCCTAGAGGACTTTTCTTTTTTCTTTCCACATCATTTGAGATATTACAGTTTTATTTGAACAATTAGATAAATTGTGTATGACTAAAAAATAAAAATAAATAGTTATTGCATTTATTGTTTGAGCTACAACAAATCATGTATGAACTACAAAAGTTGCAATATTATGTTTATAGGACAATATAAGTGTAAAACATGTTACCTTTTATGTTTTTATTCATAAAGAAATTTTTTAAATTAAATATTACATAATAATTAATAACCTCATGGCTCGTAATCTTATGCTGGGAGATATATAATACCTAGGCCGCGGGTTTTCCCATTGTCTGTACGCGTCAAACAATATAAAGAAACAGCATTCTTTTGGTAAAAAGTCTGTCTTTTTCTAACGAAGGCTATTTTATTTCCACTACTTATCGTGGTCTTGTGGCGGGAATAAAGCAGGCTTCGTTAGAAAGAAACAGATTTTTTACCGAAAGAATGCTATTTCTTTATATTGTTTGACGCGTTCAGACAATAGGAAACGTTGCGAATCCGCAGCCTAGGTATTATATAGTTTGTTTAATAAAAGCGTGTCCCGCAAAATTTTTACGTATAAACGGGTAGATGGAAAATTCAAACAGGAGCCGGTAGGCACCTTTCGCCTAGGATGCTTTATTGATAAAGCTTTAGTTGTTATTCGATCTTCGTGATAAAAATATATATTTCGCTATGAATGTCAAATATACATCGTGTTTCGAAGTCGTATTTCTTTGTACACATTCGAAAGGATCAAAAATGTCATGCCAAGCGGCTGCTAAGTACATGAGAAAGTCAAAAACATTTGTAAATAAGTAGGTCGCTACTTAGAGGTGAAAAATGTCGATAACTTACCGAAACGTAGCTTTACGCAAGAATTTGGCATTTTGCATATCTTCACAAACTGCTTAAACTAGCAAAATGGTCAAAATTTATGAGAAGGCTTTATTACTATCTGCTTAAACATGGTTTATAAGGAAAAACGAAAAATGGATACTACAAGAGGACAATGACCCTAAACATCAAAGTCGGCTTTGTACCGCGTAAATAAGAAAATAATGTTAAATTATACTACTTGTCTCGCTCTCGATGATAGTATAACAAGTATAGTTGTCTCTGTTCTCTCGGTATTTCACAACGTTCAGCATGTAGAAAAGAGATGGCTCTCCTAGCGACCTCTCTGTAGGGCCCTCGCTTCTCTACGCCATCTACGATCATATTAGGCCTGTTCTTTGTAGCTGCACTACTGAACTAGTGCAATAAGTTAGAGTGAGAAAACGTATATTTGTTTCACTTCAATATATTGCACCAGTTCAGCAGTGCAACTACAAAGAACAGGCCTATTGTTTTGTTGTGCTTGGTACATCGGACGTTCTTGTGTAGCTAGTCCTTAAATATCAATAAAAATTGATAAAAGTAGGTTTTATTCGGAGAGGTCGAAGGCAAAGAAAAGAAAGCATTCAAGGTCAGAGTCAAGAGATAGGAAGAGGAAGAGTAATGGGACTGATGAGAAACTTCAAAAGATGCAAGAGCAACTGAATAACCTCACTTCGATTGTTACGACATTAGTACAAGCGGGAGAAGTGCCCAGAGCTTTGGGACAAGAAAATAGTCAGATACTCGATAAAAATCGAGCGGGTAGGTTTCAATGGAACATACAAAAATGTGACTTGACAATTCCATACGAATTCTCAAGTGTTAGAATCCATACGATTCTAACATAGCCTATAAGGCATAGATGCGTTTAATACGTAAGTATGCTTATATATATTTATATATATGTATATATATATTACAGACGCTCTGATGATAGAAGAGAATAAAGAGAATGGGTTAACACCTAATATTAACACAGATTATCAGGATCTGACTGGAAAAGAAATTGTAATGGAGGAAGTTCTAAAATTTTAGGTGAGGATGAGAATTCTGCAAAATTAATAGAAGTAAAAATTCATCCTGAGTTGAACCAGAGATTGCGGTTAAAAGAGATCAACATTTTGTTGAGACACAGAGTTGTGTCGGATCGGCGATTTCAACTTTAGCAGCTGCAGTATCTATGTTGCTAGATGTTCAAGAGGAAGGCATAAACCAAGAGAAATTCACAAAATACCTGTGTGATACAGGTCAATTGTTAACGGAGATATATCATCAACAGTCGCTAACACGGAAGGCGTTCATTACATCTTTAATGAACAAGACGGTTAAACCGACTTTGGAGGCGACAAAAGCAGATCAATGGTTATATGGTGAGAAGTTTGGCGAACAAGTTAAAGAAGCAAAGTCTTTGGAAAAAGCTTGTGCTGCCATTAGAGTTCCGGAGAAAAATACGAGTTTTACGAAACATCAAAAAGCATGGAGTCAGGGAAATGTGAGGGGCCCACCTGTCAGACGGCAGGTGGGCTATCAGCGATATCAACAGGGACTCTACTAGCGAAAGAATGTTAGGTAAAATTATAGAAAAATGTACAAAGGTTAATGGACAGTTTATTTCACCATATTTTCTGGTTAAAAAACCAGATGGATCAAATAGATTCATTTTAAATCTTAAGAATTTAAATCAATTCATTGACACTGTCCATTTTAAGATGGAAGACATTAGGACAGTTAAAAGTTTGTTAACGCAAGGAGCCTATATGGGGGTAATAGATTTAAAAGATGCTTACCATGTAATTCCTATACACGAAGATCATAGGAAATTTCTTCGTTTTAAGTTTTTGGATAGATTATATCAATTTACTTGCTTATCTTTCGGACTCTGTACCAGCCCGTATGTATTTACAAAATTGATGAAGCCAGTTGTTAACTATTTAAGACAGCAAGGAATAGTTTCAGTAATATATTTAGATGATATAATTTTTATACACGAGGTTGAGGAAGTCTGTCGAGCAAATAATAAGGCACTAGAACTATTAAAACGTTTAGGATTCATTATAAATTATCAGAAAAGCTCGTTACAACCTCGAACAGAATGTAACTATCTAGGTTTTAATATTAATTCAGAGGTGTTTTCCTTAGGATTAACAGCAAAAAAAGAGACTGCAGATTACCAGTTTATTGAATCAGTTTCAAGAAGGGAAGTGGTACAGAATTCGAGAAATAGCAAGATTATTAGGCGTTTTAACGGCAGCTAGCCCGGCAATAGCGTATAGTAAAGTGTATACAAAAGAGTTAGAGAGAGAAAAAGCTCTAGCATTATTAATTAATAATCAAAATTTTGAAGGCCGGCTGTACATGAAAAAACAATAGCATACGTTAACAAGGCAGAGGGGGAATAAAATTTCCTCACCTTAGCAAGCTAGCGCGTAGAATATGGCAGTGGTGCGAAACGAGAAAATTGTGGATTATGGCGTCGTATATTCCATCAAGCAAAAATATAGAGGCAGATATAGCATCGCGTGTTACTAATATTGATACAGAATGGGAAGCAGTTTTTCGCGAAATTGAGAGGAGATTTGATCCATTTGCTATCGATCTTGTCGCATCAAGATTAAATAGGAAATGTAACAGATTCTATGCTAGGTTTCCGGAACCAGATGCAACCTTTGTAGAGGCATTTACAATATCATGTAGGAAAGAGTCTATGCCTTTCCTCCTTTCGCACTAATCTTACAAACGTTAAGAAAATTTCTTTTAGACAAAGTAGAGGGCACAATTATAGTACCTTTATAGGTCAGCCAACCTTGGTTTCCATTTTTTAAATCGCTCTTACTGTCGGAGCCTCTGATATTTCCACCGTGTAAAGATCTTTTATTATCTCCTTGTAAAAAAG
>NW_022639503.1:476522-479175 GCF_010583005.1 Odontomachus brunneus | reverse complement strand
AAAAAAAAAAAAAAAAAAAAAAGACAGAGTTGTCGTATACGTTAAACATCTACACTTGTTATACTATCATCGAGAGCGAGACACGTAGTATAACTGAAAGGTCGAACGAGCCCGCCGAAGGCGGGCGAAATTCGGCCACAATTATACGAAGGATCTCGCTCGAAGATGATCCCTTTACCCATCCCACTGCTGTATGTGTTTCCCGGATCATCTAGGAAAGTAGAAACGACAACTCTTTGCTCTAAATTATATGATCGTAGATGGCGTAGAGAAGCGAGGGCCCTACAGAGAGGTCGCTAGGAGAGCCATCTCTTTTCTACACGCTGAACGTTGTGAAGTACCGAGAGAACAGAGACAACTACACTTGTTATACTATCATCTTCGAGCGAGACCCTTCGTATAATTGTGGCCGAACTTCGCCCGCCTTCGGCGGGCTCGTTCGACCTTTCAATTACTGGATTGGCCGTCACAGTCACCGGATGCAAATCCTATCGAAAACGTTTGGTCCTTAATGAAATTTAAACTTCGTGGAAAGAAAATTTGATCGATCAAGGAATTAATACGACAAATTCGATTGATATGGAGATCTTTATTTCAAGAATATGCTATAAAATTAGTTGAAGTAGTAAATTAGTAGTATGTCTCGAAGATGCCAGGCAATTATTAAGGCGACCGAACAAGTTATTAATAATAAAACATTACAGTTCTAATCAAGTACTATGTATATATTTTATTCCAAATCATTTCAATAAATTATTTATCAAGTTTTGTCGTTATACGCTCTTATCAAACAGAGTGTACATCTATGGTCCCCTCCCAGCATAAGATTAGGAGCCACGAGATTATTAATTATTATATAATATTTAATTTAAAAAGTTTCTTTATTAATAAAAACATGAAAGGTAACATGTTTTACACTTATATTGTCCTACAAACATAATATTGCAACTTTTGTAGTTCATACATGATTTGAGCTACATTTGTAGCTCAAACAATAAATGCAATAACTATTTATTTTTATTTTTTAGTCATCAACAATTTATCTAAATGTTTAAATGAGACTATAAGATCTCAAACGATGTAGAAAGAAAAAAGAAAAGTTCTCTAGGACGATTTTTGTGGAAAATACGCTTTAAAAACTATATTGATAACGCAGACAGCTTAATATAAAGGTATTCCAATGTTTAACGATCCGGGAGCATGGGTTTTCGTTATCCGATCGAGCAAAAGTTTGGCAGGGATTTCTTTTTTGTCAAATGGAAACTTTTTGGAGGGCGCCGTGGAAAAAATTCGAAAAAAAATTTTGACCAAGAATTAATAAGAACCACCCTAATATACACACGTATTTTATCTTCTTTTTATAATAGACAAAATACTATCAAAGCTACGCGAAATATATACACATGTTATATCGCAAGATGGCGAATTAAACGGTCCAATTTATAACAGAGATTAACAGATTTAAAAATTTACTTTCTTGAATAAAATTTTAAACGTAAAATTTTACTGAATGTAATGTAGATTATAGAGTATAAAAATCGCGCGATACGAGAAAATATTAAAAAGAAATAATAACTTTTAGATGCTGTCCGGGTATAGGAAAGATGTACATATGTATGAAGGGAAAGAAAGGAAAATCAGCAGAAGAGCGTTTCAAAGAGCACTTCGATTGCGTTGTTAGTAACATAAGTGGCACATACATTTAATAGAACATACATTAATAGAAAGCAATCGTAATCCTTGCTCCGCAATTTATTTCCAGTCTCTGTTTTAAGGTTTACGATAGATTAAAAAAAGAGCAGCCTGACTTTATTACTAAAGTAATAATGATAGAAGCCGACTTCAGCGAAGCAAATCTAGGCTTGTCGTCGGAAAACCGAAAACATCTCTTAGACACAAACATAATCTTCCATTTAGCGGCGTCCGTGCGATTTAATGATACGATTCGAAATGCGGTGCATGTTAATGTGAGAGGAAACAAAGAAATTCTCCTCTTCGCAAGAGAGATGCCGAATTTAGAGGTGCTGTTTCAGTCATATATTTCATTCTCATAGACGCATAATTAAACTCACATTGATCTTTTGATTGTTTTTTATTTAGGCATTTGTTTATACATCAACCGCATTTTCTCAGTGCGTGAACAACTTTATCGATGAGAAATATTATTCTCCGCCTTTAGAGACAGATAAGATACTGACGTTACTCAACGTTCTGGACGATGAGATGTTGAACAAAATAACGCCAACGTAAGTGCTCTTTCGAGAAGTTCAAACGGCACATTCTTCGACCATTGTTTATTCGATATCATAGGTGCGCGAAAAGAATTCTCATGAAATATTTATTCTTTTTGCATCGGACGAGCGCAGACTAGTAGGCGAATGGCCGAATATTTACGTGTACACCAAGGCGATTGCCGAGGATACAGTGCGACAATACAGCGTCGGGTTATCAGCTTGCATCATACGTCCTTCGATTGTAACATCAACGGCGAAAGAACCAATACCTGGATGGATCAACAACATATATGGTGCAGTAGGCGTAATTGTAGGCAGTTCTATGGGTTTGCTACGTACTTTACATTGCATACCCGAAAATACAGCGGAAATTATGCCCGCTGATTACGTGATAGCGAACATTATCGTTGCAGGTTGGG
>NW_022639503.1:438861-470864 GCF_010583005.1 Odontomachus brunneus | reverse complement strand
CATAATTAAACTCACATTGATCTTTTGATTGTTTTTTATTTAGGCATTTGTTTATACATCAACCGCATTTTCTCAGTGCGTGAACAACTTTATCGATGAGAAATATTATTCTCCGCCTTTAGAGACAGATAAGATACTGACGTTACTCAACGTTCTGGACGATGAGATGTTGAACAAAATAACGCCAACGTAAGTGCTCTTTCGAGAAGTTCAAACGGCACATTCTTCGACCATTGTTTATTCGATATCATAGGTGCGCGAAAAGAATTCTCATGAAATATTTATTCTTTTTGCATCGGACGAGCGCAGACTAGTAGGCGAATGGCCGAATATTTACGTGTACACCAAGGCGATTGCCGAGGATACAGTGCGACAATACAGCGTCGGGTTATCAGCTTGCATCATACGTCCTTCGATTGTAACATCAACGGCGAAAGAACCAATACCTGGATGGATCAACAACATATATGGTGCAGTAGGCGTAATTGTAGGCAGTTCTATGGGTTTGCTACGTACTTTACATTGCATACCCGAAAATACAGCGGAAATTATGCCCGCTGATTACGTGATAGCGAACATTATCGTTGCAGGTTGGGCACCGCCAAAAGAAAGTAAGTTGACATTTGGGAGAATGGAGTTTTGTCGTATATCTTATACTTTTTTCGTTTTTAATATCTTATACATTTTTTCGTTTTTAATATCTTATACTTTTTTTCGTTTAAAGTATCTTATTAGAACATTACAGGTGCGAGCTACGTGCGCGTTATTTAGCATCTTTATCATTACAATGACCTTTTAAATTACTTTATAAAATTACCTTATTCTTACCCTTATTTTTGCCTAAATAATATGCTTCTCTCTTTGTCTGTCTTTTCGTTTTCCTCTTTTTCCTCTATTCTCTATTTTTCTGTTCTCATAATTTATAACTTTTCTGTATTCTTTTCTTCATGAGCTAACCAACGCAATGATAGTTATTTGCCTGATAATTTGATAGGCGCAAACGACACGAAGGCGCAAGCCACAATCCACACGAAGTGAGCTAAGCAAGAGAATCAATCAGCATCGCGGAAAAGCAGCAACAATTAAATCTCTTACATGTCTTTTTTTAGAGTGGATACTTTTTTTGTTTTAAATATGCTTTTCTCATTAGGGATACTTTACTCAGCATTGACAACAAAAATTTGAACGTTCCGGAAACCGAGAGAATTCCGATTTACAATTGCGTGTCGTCAACTCAAAATCCTATTACTTGGGAAAGGTTCATGAAATTAAGTGAGAAATACGGCAAGCGTTTACCGAGTACGAAGTACATCTGGTATTACATGCTCACGCTAAATAGATACCGATTTATGCATGAGATATATGTGATATTTCTGCATACAATACCCGGTGCTATATTTGACATTCTGGCTTTCCTCATGGGTCGAAAACCTATGTAAGAAAATTATTAAATTCCTTCGAAATTAAAAAATATATGGTCCGTTATTAATAATATAAGAGCTAAAATAGAGGAAGGTTTTGACAAATAGCGCTAGTTTCGAGACCTATAAAATTTTAAAACCTATAAAAAGATAAAGGTTTTTAAAAAATTGTTTCCAAAATAAAGAAAATTCTTTTCCCAAGGAAAAGTAAGAGAATAGTTAACGTGAATTACCAGAGATATTTATTTTGTATATTCTAGAGTTCTCATTGTAAGTAAGATTTCTTAGCCGTAAGTAATAAAATTGACAACTTTTAGGCTGCTGAAAACTTATAAAAAAATACATATATTTTGCGATGTGATATCATACTTCTCAACGCGCCAATGGCAATTTCGCAATGACTCTGTCATAAGACTCTGGGATAGTTTAAATCAAACTGATCGTGAGATTTTCGACTTCAATATACTAGATCTATCTTGGAAAGAATATTTTAAAAACTTGATGGTCGGTCTTCGCATATACATTGCTAAAGACCCGATGGATAATTTAAAAGAAGGAGCTGCAAAATTGAAGAAGTGAGTATTACTCTTACAATGCGTTTCCTTCATTCTTTGCTCCGTGAAACATATATATTATAACTTGCTTGTTTCAGATTAAAGATCGCTCATTATACTTTGTTAACCACTAGCCCAATTTTGTTAATATGGGTCATCGTAAATATTGTAACTTTTATAATATCGTTCTTCAAATAAAATTTTTCGTAGTTTGTTATAAGCTTAATTAAGCTTAATGAGAGATTAATATTAAAAATATATGGCTAAAGTTTGTATATTGTTTTCGATTGTATATTGTTGTCGATAATAATATATTGTATTCGTTAAAACAGTAATGCTATGCGCGCAATTTTCTCCTTACCTTAATTAGTAGTTATATGAAGTTATAGTTTTGTTTTAGATTGATCTTGTTTTAGATCTTTTCATATTCAAAGCTAACATTTTATTCTACGAAGTTCTTATGCTCGATATCTATGATATAATAATAAAAGCGTGATATTTTGCATCACATTGTATTGAATAATATAATTTATACGGTTGAAATTTGTTATATTAATACGTGCATTATGAATATGTCGTGTAATGATATAACAAGAATTGATAAATCGCTTAATTACTGTGCTTAGTATAGACATTACGTTTTCTTTACTTTTAGAAGAAAGCAGATCTTAGAATATACTTAGTATACCGCACTTTTTTTTAATGTAAGTAAGTAAGAAAAACGTAGTAATTTCAATTATATAAAACAAGATATCAGATTTATTTGAGAGAAAATCCTTTCAAAAGTATACAACCAAAAATATATGATATAAAATATTGTGCATATTACTGTTACTGCATTTACTGAATACTTACGCAAACGTTATTTTTTTTATTTAATTTGAATAACTTAAAAGATTAATCAAAAGTTTAATTAATGATATTCGTCTTTATGGATATAGTATACGATAAGATAGCGATAATAATTCTTAATTATCGATTACGATACAACTGACTGTTTTGTCGGTAACTATAGTACAGAGATTTGTCTTTCCTCATACTTATCTACGTATGTGAGAGGATGGAAATTGTACATATTTAACCATTAGATGGCAGCATAGTGATAATTCGCCTTCCTTATTCTAATATACTCTTCGAAGAATGGATGTTTTCTCGTATACTATTCTAGAATAACTAGTATTTTTTAAAATATATCCGAATGCTCGTAATTGTTTATATAATTGCTATGTTAATATATTAACCATGTTAATATATTAACATATGGTATAACATCAAAAATGTATACATTTAGCGATCATTATCATTTTTTACATATTTTTTTAGCAAATTCATAAAAAAATAAATATTTTTGATAAAATTTACAATTATATAAATAGCAGCATATATGCAAAGTGACTTTCATTAATCTTTTTTCATAAATTAACACGTTGATTATTGTGCCGAATAATGTAAGTTGACATTATAATGTTGTCTCGTCTAATTAATTTGCACATAAGATAATTATACATAACAAATTAAATCTACGAGGAAAGAAAGTTTGATTAAATTAACATTCATAAAGGAGCCGAACGCCTGTTTGGTTGAGAAAAACAGAATTTCTGATTCTTAAAATCTCATTTGATTCACAGGAATTAGAAATTCTGTTTTCTTCAATCAAAACGTATTTGATTTGTTGGTCACATTAATTCAACCAAACTTTTTTTCTTCATGTTTATAGTCAATAGGGAGTCAACGAAATCAACTAATGAATATGCGCATCGTGAATTGCATTTATTTAGCATATTTTTAGTAATTTAAATTTCAGTTGAGTATTTAAATAATTAATAGAAACTAATGGCGGACTAAATGTATTACATAATTTTCCATGACGATGTAACAATTGGCTATAGCTATATAAGAATGATCCAATTCACAAAATTACGATTTTTTGAGGTTTTGTTTTTCGTTTTTTGCTTACCAACAGATAGTCCATACGTCTTTCTACATAAAACAAAAAAGACCCAAACCTTATGGACGTCTGAAGTTTTTATTTTCTACTAGATGCATTTTTTTCTATTTGCGTCTTTTTAAGGATTAAGTTTGTTAGTGAATATCCTTAAAGAGGAAAAAATTGGACATGTTTGACTCTTTGAACGATTGCGAAGAGCTATCTATACTTTTTAAATTGTGTATCAAATTTTCAATTTTGTTTTTTTTTCGAAATATACTCCATGTGGCTCAATCTTGCACAACTACGGCCAATTGATAAAATATTCACGTGTTTATGTACTATCATGACGGAATATTGACGGAGACACAAGGAGAAGACACAAAATCATATACTAATGACATGTAGTAATTACACATATTCGTTCACACAACATGACGTATCGATTCGATGCTCGAAGGAAATTCCACGTTTCGATCACGAGGAAATCACGAGTACACGAGCATATCAGAGTGGGGGAGCTCTTAAAATCCTCGTGAGTCGTTACCGAATCGTTTAGCGTTGGCACGTAATCCGCTAGTCGCACGGTTACGGTAATATCAGCGCCGGTCGACACGCTCTCGCGCGAAGCGTCCGTCTCATCACGCGCGAACAACCAGGCGGAATTCGCGACGATGATGGTGCAAAAATTCGCTCACTTATCTGTTATATTCGGTCCACCCACCAGTCGGTGTGTCACGATTGCACATGCGAATGCATCACTCCGGGCGATCATCTCGTGCATAATGCCGCGCTTCGCACGACAACCGCTGGTTTATGGCCATTCTCACGCGTCTAAATGGATCCATGCTGTGCGCGGGAACGTTGTTTCGCAAGATTGGAACCTCAGTTTCCCGTTTGGTGGCGCGTCCCAAGCCCTCGGACCGAGTCTTCACGCTTGTCGATTTCGCGACGTACTTGCATGTCGCATTTTCAGAGCTCTCTGTGACGCACCCGTTATCTATCTGTTTACGATACGCATATCTTTCAATTACAGTATGCCAGACAAAATTACCACGGAATAATAGTTGAGCGTGCAGGTGAAATGACGCGAACACGCCCGTAATGTAAAACGACGACTCAGCAACATCGCGAATCGAGATGAGCTGTTGAGAGAATCGTCCGATGCATCTTTACATAAGTAGTAAAAAATTCAGGCCGCCTGATGACTAACAATGCGTATCTCGCGCGAGAGGAACAGAGAGCACGGCGCGAGTCAGTCATACTTCTAGTTTCTCGGGACGGCAATTATCCGGAGATAGTTCCCTAGAGAGGATTTTTCGGATCTTGAGAGGGAGATACAATTCGCACGTAGGCGTCTTTGTCTTCGACTGGCGAACGGCGCCGGTTCTCAAAGGCGTGGCCATTGATTCGTCTACATCTCGGTCACATACACACATACACGCTCATACAAACATATACACATATATCGTACAAAAAGCGCCGGATTGATCCCGCTTTGAAGTACTCGAATAGCAACACCCACATCCGCGGCCTCCGGCCATTCATCGGCAGATTCTCTGTCCCGCAATCGGCGATTCTCTCGATTCTCTTTGCACTTCAACCTCGCGTTGTTTGAATAATCGCCCGCACCAATGATATGTATCACACTCGGAACAAGTATCGACGACGTTTGTATCAACGTCGAATTAAAGTCGGAGCTTTCTTTATACTTTTATCTCTACGTTATAGTTAGAGACGGAGAGAATCGATCGAATTAATATATGAATTGATTATTTCGCTCGCCGATTAAAAATGCATCTGTTTTCTTATTGTGCAATATGTAGCTTTAGAGTAGTTTAGCAACAAAAATGGAAAATTGAGCGACGAATGTTCACGCCATCACATCGATCGGCCAGTTTCCCGTAAATTATTAACAGAGAAAAAACGGACAGGAAGTTGCTACGATATTTAACTATTCACGTGAAGCGATGTCAATTGGAAAATTCACTTCTTCCTCGATTCTTCTTCTTATTCGATAAGTTTGCGTTAGTCGCTGAAACGGAACAGCGATACCAGAGGGAGTAACGTAATGTTCCCGCGTAAGGATGCCGCAATGCGTCTAAATCCACGTTAGGCGAAAACAACACCCGCTGTGCTTTTCGTCAGGAGAGAATAACAGGCTTAAAAATCAATTTATACAATCACTTTCAAATCGATCCCATTCACAGTAGCCGCTAGTCACGAAATCAGTAATTTTTATTCGCTCCTTAAAAGAGTTAAGGAGACCTTCGAGGGACACGTCTCGTTTTCTCCTCACTTTTATGTTATCGACCAAAAGAATTCCATATTCGGCGCGGAACGACGTGTAAATCGCGCACGACATAATTTCAATCTTGGATTAACATTACCGTTCGTTGACGTCGTTGCTCGATTTTAGTTGTTTACCGTATCCGAAACGGGACATTGCGAAAGCTCGTAAGTGGCAGTTTAAGTTGCGAGAGAATCGTGCAGTGCCGCAAATCGAGAGAGAAGGGGAGATAGATAGAGAGAGAGAGAGAGAGAGAGAGAGAGAGAGAGAGAGAGAGACCTATATTAATAAAAACATGAAAATACGATACGAGATACGAGATGGTTTATCGTATATTGTTATCAAATTATTTTATTTCTCACAGATAAGATATAAATACAATTTGCACATATGTGTACGTGTACAATGTCGCTCCATATTTTGTTCTACACTTGCGAAAAATTGGACAAGTGCGTCCTGTCAATTTTTATCATCCATATGTTCGAAAAAAAAAAGTAGCTAACGCGAAACGTTGCAGTCGAATCCGAGTATTCGTCTCGCCCGAGAAAAATTAAGCATTCATTATCTCCCACGCTCTTGAGAAAAAGCCGATCGCAAGTCCCGCTTTTTCCAATCGATCGCCCGTGTTGGATTCTTTTGTTCGCGGCAGCCCATTGCTGTCATAAGGGTAACCGCATCGACGAATCGTCATCGCAGCCGGCGCGATACGGGCGAGCGGCGGCTCCGGTCGACGCGCGGAGGCCGTGAGCGAGCGAGCGAGCGAGCGAGCGAAAGAACGAACGAGCGAGTCAACCAGCCAGCCAGCAAGCCGGCCAAGCAGCCAGCCGGAGTTGAGGATGGAGAACCAACCGACGACTCGGGAAGGCAGTGCACGCCCGGCTGCCGACACGAGCGGATGGCGTACGTTGTCGCTCGTGCCACCACGCTCACCTCGTGATTTTCCTTCCTGTCACGCTCGACCGTCGCTCGCCGTTCAAGTCGCGTGACGAATCGCACGGTGCTTGGGTCAGTCCACGACGCATCGCGACGTTTCTTTCCTTTTTCTCTCTCTGTCGCTTTCTTTCCCTCCGTCTTTTTTTCTTCTCTCTCTCTCTCTCTCTCTCTCTCTCTCTCTCTCTGTTTGTCTGACTGTCTGTCTATCGGTCCTCATATCTTTTTCGGTCTGAAGCTTTTTCATATCCTACCTTTTTTCCTTTGTCGTGCGATCCCTCGTCAGTCCTACGGTGTGCGAGTCCACAAAATAATAAACAAAGAAAAACAGAAAAAAAGCGCATCACGAGAGCAGTCTGTCATTACGCGGGCCGTCCTCGTCGCACGGTTGACAGGCACCCAGAGCGCGTCGCGCGTGCCCACGTGCGTACGCACGCACGAGACTGCTCCATTGGATGCCGACGGTGGTGTCGCACGTGCGCGATATACGTACACATACTGACAGGCTACGTTTCGTGTATGTGTGCGCGTGTGTGTGTGTGCGTGCGTGCGTACGTGCGTATGTGCGTGCGTGCGTACGTGCATAGATAAATTTACAGTGTACATTTGCAGCGAGCGAGCCAACGACGAACGAACGAACGAACGAACGAACGAACGAACGAACGAACGAACGAACGAACGAACGAAACGAGCGGAGCGAGCCGCTCAGGCCGGTGCGAAATAAATCGCGTGTGCAACCCCGTGGTTGCTGGAGCAACTAACCGCTGACGGCGACGTCGGTAGCGTAGCGGCGCGCGCGTGGCGATCAGCTGATCGGAGCCGAGCGAGCGAACGCGGCCGCCCGCCCGCTCGTCGGCGGCAGTCGGCCACCAGCGGCTGCGTCCGCGCGTCGTCGCACATTGTCGCCCGCCCGTCCGTCGTGTCTCCCCGTACCACATACCTACTACTGTTCGCCGAGTTGTGTGTGACGCGAGCGTCCGCCGGGCCAGTACGATCGCGTCGACAGTCAGAGAACGTTCCTTTGTTGTGTCAAGTGGAGCGCGTGTGTGCGTGTGCGCGCGTTACGCTATGCCGTGCCGGCAAGTTGCGATAAACAACAACAGCAGCAGCAACCTTCACGCGACCGACCGCCCGAGAGCCGAGCTGTCCACCACGAGATGATCCGTTGGTAGTCAATAATGGCGTCGATCGCATTGACATTGGTGTGAACGTAGCGTCGTATAAACGACTGCGTCACGGCGGCTCTCGATCATCTTGCCGGTGGTATCGCGCGGACGGTGCAGTAGTTGCGGACGTCGCGCGTCTCCGCCTCCCATTCCTCTCTCTCCCCGGCGAGTGTCGCGTTGCCGCGGGAATAGTGCCGGGCGACAGGAATAGAGTAGCGCCGATGACGACGACGGCGACCGGGTCGAGCAGCAACGTCGGCATCGGTGACCGGGCATCACTCGCTGCAACGGATTATGCCCGTCGCGATATTCCGAGTGACTGTACGTGAGAGCGCGCGTGAACGTCGGGCCGACGCTGCGAGTTGGACGTCGGCGTCGCTCAGGAACGGAGAGCGCGTTGTGAAACAGGAGGAGATGTGTGCCGTCGTGTCGTGAAACAGTGCTGCGAACGTGTCCGATCGCCGGACACCTCTCGCTTCCCCGTGGCGAATTCGTCGTTGGCGGGTTGAAAGCGGCGCGTGTTACGCTTTCGCCGAGTGTCGCAGCTGCCACCTGTCGGCCGTGCCGTGAGTGAGTAGCCGCTTGAAAATTTTTGAACGGGTTGCCATTGCGCCAAAAACAGTACCGCGTGAAGTCGCTTGCTTGAGGGAAGAGCCGGTGTAGGACGCCGGCAGTTTCGCAAAGCCATCGGGAACGTACGGACGCTCGGGCCTTTCGACGCAGACTCTCGGACTCTCTCGATATAGCGTCTCGATCGTTTGTGACAATCGTGTTCATTGTGCCTCACGCGACTTCGGGCAGGATCTCTCGGCGCGGACAGCCTTCTCGGACAACACGCTCCGGAGTACGCGCGACGAACGTTCGAGAAGAGTGGAATGTCTCTGTGATATACGCCGTTGGGATTAAGCGAGCGAGCAGGATGCAGCAGTTTCCGGAGAAGCCTCGATAGGAAGCTTCGGTGAGTAAATTCATCGCACTGATTCTTGTTGTCGTTTGCGAGCAACGGATGGGCGGTTAGAGTATAACCTTAGCGGAGGTTAGGTTGTTGTAACGTCGCCGTGCGTTTTTTGCTCGCTTGTTTAGACGGCAACCGGCCATTTTGTTACGACATTTGTACATTTGTCGTTCGACAAGTTACAAAATACAAAACCGACCCGTCCGCTCAGATTTTGGTCCAAGTATGGAATGGATCTAAAAACTGTATACCTTCCGTTTGTTGGGTTATTTTCGCTGTATCGAGGAAGTCGAGTTGTTTCCGCGTTTTGTAATATTAACGTGATAAATCTATGTTATTATTCTAGTATTCGATATCTTGAGGTATCTTTATGTTCACTGAAAAATGCGTATTGGTTATCACATGTATTTTTATCCGTATGTTGGGTAATTTCGAGCTTTATAATCTCAAGTATGAGGACAATAATGATAACACCAAGGGAACAAATTGATATCTTTTATTTGATTTATTCGCTATTTCTCGCTCTGTTATCTCGTCGTACTTTTCGCGAATAAAATTCACAGAAACGTGAACAACTAACGGAATATTCATCGTTGTCTAGTTCGAAATGAACTTTGACGAGATTTCAATATAAATACCACGATATGACGAATGTTGTGAGAAATTATCTCGTCATTATCCGTCGAGTGGAAAATTCGCTTTGAATCGCACGCGACACAACAATATTTACGTGCACGATTGAAAGATCGGCTCCGAATTTCACGCGCGACAACATTGAGTATCCGTTTATCGCCGATCACCGCCAGCGACGTCCTCCACGCGTCCTTGTGCATTCTATTCGTCGATGTTGTTTCATTTCACCGTGGATTTACGGGCGCTTGGTCGTATTTACGATTATGCAAATCCGGGTTTCTCGATACTACCGCGGGTGGCTTCCGTACTTGGGAAAGTTACGAACCCGACCCATCGGGTAGAGCTCGGTCAGTCGTCGGAGTCGACGAACCTCTATCGATCTTTACCTCCTATCTACGTTCATCCTCCCCCGTTCGTTCGTCGCGTAGGAATGCAACTTAGAAACGACGCGCCCGGCTCGACGTCGACGTTGCCGTCGTCGTCGTCGTCGTTTGCCAAGTTTTGCGCTTTGAATGGCCTCCTGCGGGAATGAAACGCGCACGTCCGTTTGTCCGCCTCTATATACTCCGTTTCTGCATTGTGTCGCGCGCGCTCGTCCGTTATGAGTTATGAATATTAACGCGAGATAGGTGGCGAATCCAGCAGCGTCTCGCTGCCTCTGGTTGGTCGAGCGCGAAGACTGACGTTTCTCGTAGCTCGCTCGTACCGTGCATGAAGGAAATTCGTGGCGAGAAGCGGAGAGTTAACAGGATAATTATCGAGAAAAAAAGAGAGAAAAAGAGAGCGTCTTTAATATTATTAGGTTATATACATATAAATACACACACACACACACACACACACACACACATATATATATATATATATATATTTGAAACTTGACTGCGCATCGTGAAAAGAGGAGCAAGAGGGAGAAACAGTGAGAAAACGCGCGGAGGTCACGATAAGCGTAGCAAAGTCAGTGTACGTATGAAACGATAACAGACGTGTATACGCTGCTAACAGTGATCGATAATAAACGAACGTCGCACGCATAGTACGCTAGCAACACGACGAGCGGTTGGCAATAAGCGCCAACGTGTGGCTGCTATTTTCCAAAGCGCACGACACGTAGATACATTTATTTCTTGTTGTCAAATGATCGATTCTTCTCCTACTTCTCTTCCTCCTTCTGCTTTTTCTTCTGCTTTTTCTTCTTCTTCTTATCGATCGAAGTGCTAAGTGCACATCGAGAATTTCACGACGTAATCATTACGCAAGCTTACATTATGTAACGCATTTTGTGAATCATTGACACTCTGGCGACGAGAAAATCGCGCGGTAAAATTTACGCGGCCATTACAAGGTTGCCGAGAAAATAGAAGTAATAGCAGTAATAGCTTCGTAACCTTCCTTCGGGCTTCTTTTCCTCTCGCCATCGTTGGGAGTAAAATGTTTAATTGTCGCGAGGGTGGTCCTTGCACTCGTCGTGCGAATCTTCGTGCGTGTGCACGCACTCACGCACGCACGCATGCACGCACGAAGCGCGTCTTAATTTGCGGTCGCACGTTCCTAATTCAGTTTACTCGCGGCGATGCAACCCGGCAAATAACGTTTCCTCGCAGTTGCGCCGTAAACGGGCGGGAGGTTGGTAGAAGACGCGACACGGGGTTATTAGTCGCTCGCAGTTATTTCATTTGCGACTCTCGGCGGTCGGCAACGAACACGGGTTCGTATAATTGTCAGGTTTACGAGGGGCTCGCCACTAAGCGGGCTCCGCGACAAAGCCTCGTCGAAGCGTATCCGGAAAGTTATAGCCCACGAGAAGTACTGTTAATCGCGCCTAACGTGAGAGTCCCGTGGCACCCAAGAATAGTTAGTCCCCTTCTTCTTTCTCTTTTTCCCGCCTCTCTCTCCCTCTCCTTCTCTCCTCCCCTTCTCTCTTTCTCTCTCTCTCTCTCTCTCTCTCTCTCTCTCTCTCTCTATTCTCTCCTTTGTCCCCCTTCCTCATCGAGTGGATCGAGTGCGATATCGACGCGCGCCTTGCTTCCATATCTTACCGAGATAGCGCATCTTCACGATCCTCTCGGCGCATACAATTATTTTTCCCCTGCCGTTAGCTCTCTTAAGAGGTACCAGCCGGGGGCCCTCTTAAGAAGTTGCTCTCACTCTTGTGATCTTAATTAAATTTACAATGACCGACATCGCCGATCTTAACGAGCTAGGTTTTGGCCTCGTGTGAAAAGCTCGACCCGGTTAGGCGTGGATCTTACCTTTTGTTCCATTCGCGGAGGTTGAATCCTAGCTGTCGAAAGACAACGTTCGATTTTGAGAAACTGTTATAGGACACTCGATCTCGTTCAACGGTTGATACCGTTATTATGATTTTTTTACGTGTAACACGTCGCTCGCCACTTGAGGGATCGGGATTTGTATATTTATTCATCTCGATATCGCAATCTCTATTCGCGCAAAATCACTGATGAAACAGCATGATCTTTTTTTGCGGTGTAGAAAATAGCAGTGAAATCAGTCTACCGAGGTGTATTTTCGAGCTCGAAGGGCCGCGTCTCTGCGTATCGGAGATTTTTTTATAGCAGCACATTTCGAAAATCCTTGTAAGTTTCGCTAGAAATGCGTGAGCGCGCGTTTATTGCCGGTATTTTAGCCGCGTACGAGCGTGAAGGGAAAAACTGTTTCCTAATTCGCTAACGGTTTGGGCTATCAAGCGCGAGCGTAATCCGCTTTGACCTAATCTCCGCGACCTTCCCGGCCGGAATTTACGTCGCCGTACCTTTCCCTTGGGCTAGAGACACGCGCGCGAGGAATTGCCCGTGAGCCGTTTGCGTATTTCTTAATTAGGCAACCGTGGTCTAACATCGTGTAAAACATGCGCGCGCTCACGGTCCAAGAGAAATTTCCTCATCTGCCGAATCTCCCGCCGCGTTGATTCTCCGTGTTCTCTCACTGCGCGTTTAACACTAAATCCGCTTACTGGATTCGCGGTTCGGATCTATATTGAGTGCGATTTTCATGACAAGCGAGTAAAGCTCGGAATCTGGTGTTAAAATACACGCGATTTCCACCCGGAAGACTTCTCTAAAGAGAAGACTGCAATCAATAAAATCTGTACTTTTTACTGAAATACTGTGCTTATAACTGGTGGTTCAGTAGATGGTACTGCAATCAGTAAAATCTTGCTCAAAGAATCAGTCAATAGCAGCGCGACTGTTGTCATTATTAACACAGCCTGCAAACAGACAATGTCACTGCACATAAATGGAACCTGTTAATTCCATCGCCAAGCAAATTTATCCATAACAACTTAGAAACTTGGCACAGTGTATAAGGAAATCTTATTTCCGCTAGCCAAGATCAGTGAGATATAAGGTAGAGCAGTAAAGTGGGAGTGTTTCCATTGAAAATCCGTAAATATTCACTGATTACTGATTTAATCAGAAGCTGATTACTGATTTAATCAAATCCGCTTTGAGAGAGAAATTGCGGAAAATAGCTACGGAAGAAAGGTAGTCGCACGCAGTTGTTGAACATGATTTTCGGCGTGAAGTCGATCTCGATAAGTATTCTGGTTCCTTAAAGGAAAAAGAATATTCGCGTTGGAATCCCGTGGAAGCAACAATCTCGCTAGAAAAATTGAACATGGAATAAGAGATCCGTTATTCATGTGCTCCTCTTTCTCCCTCTCTCTCTTTCTCTCTCTTTCTCTCTCTCAGGTTTGATTTAAGACGACCCGTGCGTTTTCACCCGCCAATAATTCCGAGACTATTGATACCTCGACACTTTTGTCGAGGAAACGCCGGTCGCAAATTGCTCAAATAATAATCTCTAGACGAGGCTAAAAATCACTCAATGACACCTCGCGCACGATTTCCGTCCTCCTCGACGATACTCGAGCCGTCGTGTTCCGTGGCCGTCGTACTCCTTATTTACCTACACATCGAGGCGGCCCGTGAAGTGGCTTGCGGAACAGCCGAACGGACAAACAGGTGGCGAGCCGCGCAGCTCTTAACTGTAAACGGACGTCTTCAATTCCTAACGATAGATCGGCCGCATGCCACTCGAAATGCCATCGGTCTCGATCGGCTCTCTCTATCTCTCTCATTATCTCTCTATCAATCTATTCATCTCTCTCTTTCTTTTTCTCTTTCCTGCGCGCCGCACTGAACTTTACAGCGACTTTTTACGAGCGCATGAATACGCGCGCGGGCGAGCAGAGAGTGCGCGTAGAGTAACCGGCGTAACGTTGCATAATGTTTGCGCACCCGTTGTGCGGCCGGCCGCGTCGTTCCTACCGATGAAATCATTTCCGCGACTTTCTGACATTGACTCGGCCACGGCCGGCCCACGTGTTGTACGTACGTGCACGCTTAAGCGGCGCGTGTTCCTACGATCGGCCGGCACGTCGGCGGCCGAGATAGGCCTCTACCTTGTCAGATTGTTGACACAGCCAGTGACACGTTTAATAGGATTATTTATGCTCTTGGAGGCGCTTAAACGGCCCCCGCGCGCCGTCCGTATCGGCTTCATCTACCTGACGGCGCGTAGCATAATTATGTCGACGTGCGCGGCTCTCAGTATCTCGGCCGCGCCGATGTCGATGACGCCTAGCGACCGATCCCTGATCCCGTCTTCGATGGGACTTCTCGATATAAAGCTCCAGGCTCCTTTGTCCGTGAACTCGGCGCGCTACCGCCGCTCGGACGCGATTTAGCCATTTGTTAATAACAATGAAATGTCAATTCGTCGACATTCGGTAGGCAAAGTGGAGTTGACGGTAACATCTCGTCTGGTAAACGTCGTGTAAACGTCGGTCGACTGAAATGTGTCATGTCCGGTTTATTTTTACATGACTTTAATGTCTCCTTTGATATATATCCGGCGATATGTGTAATTTAGTTGACATACACTTGATTTATGCGTCATTATCGCACAAACCGCAAGAAGGGTATTAACATAGCTTAAAAGAGTAACGTGTGATGTGGGAGATGTCCATTAAAGTCGAATTTTCGGTCAGCTCTCGTTGTCCCGTGATTGAGGTACTCCGAAGATACGCTGACTCGTCGTTGTTATAAAGCAACAAAATTATAGGACGTTGCACGCGCAGTAACGCGAGAGGAAGATGACGAGTTTCCCCGCAAAAATATCCGCCCTTTATCGCTCGAGCAGACTATTTTTTACTCGAGTGAGAAACTCCGCGAGCAGCGTCGGCATAAAACTGACGTAATGAGATTGTACCTTGAATTACTGGAGTGCTATGGACGTTATGGACGGTAATTGCTCGCCCCAATGTGTGGATTGAGCGTGCCAGATATATATATATATATATATATATATATATATATATATATATATCTAATATTGGTTTACGTTTCTCTGTACTTTCACTGTTAATTGTTGATATTTAATTCAACGTTTACGTAGCGTGCACTGAATCGCTGGAGCACGTATAGCGCGCGCTCTTATGTAAGCCGACGACGGTAGTCGCGTGTGGGTAGCGCGTGTGCGTGTGTGCCACGGGTATCGTCGTGCCGGGGAGAAGCCGCGGCGGTTTTGAGATGAGTCGAGACTCACAGTTGGATAACGACCGACAACAGTCGTAACGTTAATTACACTCCTCCCAGCCGTGTTTGGAGAAAAATTCATTGCATTGAAGCTTTATTTTTGTGCTTTTTAAAAAGCTCTCTTTCTTTCTCGCCCCCTTCTCTCTCTCTCTCTCTCTCTCTCTTTCGCGCGACACACACGCACTCGTGTGCGTAACGCGCGCGAGTGCGTGTACGTGGACCGTCATTTTCATGATCATTTTAATGGCGCATAAAAAATTTACGCGCCCATTAAAGCACAGTTTGTCCCCATCATATGTTATGTACCAACTATGCTTCAGAGGACTGCTTAAAATTGCATACGTCGAACATTGTACGCGTAACAATACGGAGGATCGAATTATTGCACATCGGGCGAATCGTAACGCCCGCGTTATTTCTTTGTCAATGAATAACAAAGCGATCTCGTAATATTCTGAGAATATCCTTGCCGCATCCTACTCCCGTCGCGCTATCCGCCGCTCGTAGGAAAGTTTCGGTACTGTAAAAGACGGCGATTGTTTACCTTGTCAAAGGGTGGTCACGCTCAAAAGGGAAATTAGACTAGACCGTAAATTGTTTATCAAACACGATGAGACGAGCGACCCTTTTTCCTTTTTAACGCTGTCGCGTCCCCTCGCTTTTCGCGCTTACCGACTGAACTTTTCGCTAAAGCCGCGAGTAATTTTATGTAACCCTTTGAGCGCGGGTTTCTCCTACCGGAACTTTTCTTTTTTTTTTTACCCATCGACGAAACGTATTAGGGCGTTAAATCGACCGTAATCCGGCTGCTCGCCTGGCAACAGCTCTCATCCACACGGCTGCTTTGACAACAATTAATTTCGCGAGCAACGCGATGTAATTGCACCTTTGATTTGCGTCGATCAGTCGGATGCAACGACGAGAGATTCGTGTCGAATTTACGGCAGTTTAGATGTTTCGGGGCTCGAGCGAATCGGGTGCTGAGTGCACAATCGGGGCAACGACGAGGCCAATAAATGGTCGCGGCGCGACGGAAAAGCGCGATTCACTGAGAACCGCTGTCGGCGATATAACGCGATATAAGCACGGATCACAGGCGACAAGCGCTCATTAGCATACAATGCGGGCTAATAGGATCGCACGCTGACGGCTACCGTTCAATACCGCGTCTCCGTGTCGTCCCAGTCACCCTCAAAGTGACTAGTAGGCTACGGTTGCGCTCGCATGAAAAATTGTACTCGCTTTCTTCTGAAGTGCGCCTTGCATGGCTCTGGCGGCCACTAATTTCCCCTCGCGTGCCGAACGTTTGGGCGGAAATTTGTCATCGCGCACAGAAAAATATTATCCTACTGCTGAGAAAAGCGATTACGCAATTTACTTTCCTTCTTTCAAGCGATGGTCATCTTCAACAAAGGATATTCTTTTGATAATAGTCTGAAAATACACTCATCACACACGGAAAAAAAGGTTGGGTTGAATTAACCACATATCTAGTCGAATATGAACGATCCAGAAATTTTGATTGAAGTAACTCGAATTTTGTTTAAGTTAACAAGATTTTTGGTTGACTTAAACAAAATTCGGGTTACTTCAATCGGAATTTCTGGATCGTTCATATTCGACCAGATATTTGGTTAATTCAACTAAACCTTTTTTTCTGTGCACATTTTCGAAAAGCTCATTTATCGCGTGCTCGAAAGAAGAATTTATTCTCTTTACATGAATATTGTAAAACTTTGTCGAAGAAGAAGTTAGGGTTCGACTCCACGCAGTAAGCAAACTGAATTTTCGTTTTAATGTAATATTCTTTGCAATAAGAATTTTATAAGTATGTGTATCTTATAAATATTTGGGAAACTTACATCAGGTTTCGTAGAGTCGACAAATATTAGAAAAAATAAAAAATTTGCAACAGCAAATATTTGGTTTTATCAACGTTCGTTGTCATGAGAAGAGATTGATCGTATTTGTTTTGATGAAAAAAGTCGCTATTAATCTCGCATTATATCACACATAAATATTTTATTATAAACAATATCATTTATTTTCCTTTATTATATTCGGTTATCCAAGTCGCGTTTATACTCGCTCAATACATGTATCAAGAAGAATGCACACATGTGCTCTCCATCACACTATTAATTGATTTCTCGCACATCCACTCGTCCAGATAATTTATCGTTCCGAGAAAAAATGGAAAGATTACATGTTGTACGTTTTCATTACAAATAGTACGACGACGTGTCGATTAAGACGTTTATCTCACATTTGCGAATAATATTGCGATAAAGACCGCACGTGGAACAAGCGAAGAGCGTAGGAGACTCCTCGGCCGTTACTTACGAGACACAAAGACGCGCAGCCGGTGAAAAAATATCGCCGTTGTCGGTTACTATAAGTCTGGATGATTAATTCCACTGACTAATAAGACGTATCAAGCCGTGCCGTTATCGCGCGCGATATCGTCGCGCGCTCCTTTGTCCCCGCGATTTTTCCCTCCCCCCAGGCCGCCGCGCCGGGGGATCCTTTGTCAACGAGATTTTTTTTCACCCGCGATTTATATCGCTCGTCGCGATACAATAGGTTGTACGCGTAACTGCGCGTTAGTACGTACAACTCGCCGCGAATTGCGCCTGCCCTTCTACGTACCTGACTGCCGCCGCCGTCGCCACCGTCGCCGCCACCACCGTGATATACGTGTCCCTCCCTCGTCGAAGGAGATAAAACCAACACGAGCCCGCTCTCCGGTGGGCATTGTGCACCGGCCGCTATTTACACGTCATCGTATAATAGCGGCAACTACGTTCCTCATTACCGCGTCGGTGCAGCGAATGCGTGCGAATGTCAGTTTTAGTGCGGGCAGTAAAAGACGCGAGGTACGCGCCCGTTGCGTGCGTCCGTGCAGTGTGTGTGTGTGTGTGTATGTGTGTGTGTTACATGTGTACGTGCCAGGACGCGTGTAACGTGTGCGTTACGATTGCCGCTGTTCTAACGGCAGCGCCGTGACATCGCCGATTACGTCGCGCCGCGTGGTCGCCCTTTTCATTATCGTCTCGCTGGGTTTTCAAACGAAGGGTTAGACGGCGCGATAAGAGACGGTCGCGATCTCGAAGTGATCCGGCAGTCCAGCCGAGATCCGGCAAATCGCCGAAGTATACAACAACGCCTAGAACTATACCGTGAACAACGGACAAATTGACCATTGAATGCGCACGTTTCGGCGCAGTTCGGAAACTCGTATGTAATTAGTATCCAGGTATGTTCGTTATTATTAGGTTAATGAAATAAGGACTGTTAGAAGTCGCTAGAAGCTACTAAAAAAAAGATAGGATCTAATGACTTAAGCTTTAGTTAACAAGCTCTGCTGATATACAGTCAAAATATTATAAAACAGAGCCGCTTTTTAAATCGTAATCTTTTTATTCGTAAATAATATAAGGATTATAGAATCCATAAGATAATTTATTTGATTCAAAAACCTAGGTCGGTGATTTGAAAGTCTGTTTTTTATTTATTTTTATCATAGAATCTATTTTGTATTTCAGGGCGAACACATCACGGTTTCTTTCGAAATTAAATTATACTTGAAATGTTTAATAATAATTAGCCCTCTATGTATAATGTTGAGTCTACGTAAGAACGAACCGTGGCTTACCAATTTTTGTAAAGCGACTAAGAAAATTTCAGAATAGCGTGAATTTGCTTGCAGATTTTGATTTTATTGTTGACTACTGTTCTATATCTGTAAATACCTTTTTCTCTGGAAAGAAATGTGTTCAAAGATATTATTGTTCAAAGTTATATGGCAGGTCAAAGTTGTTTGACAGACCCAGATTGTATTGTATATCCTAGAATATGATTATACGTAAAGGATTAAATTATACCGTCCTTGATTTTTAAATCTAGCATATGACAAATGTTAAAAAAAAATCGAAGTCCGAAATTGAAAACGCGGAAAATAAATTCAACATCGTCTCGAGCTTCCTGAGACTTTGATTTTTTTTTTAAATATTTCTCACATGTTAGATTTATGGGAAGAATAAAGGAGAATGCGAAGTAATACGGCAGGCCGTGTGGAGAATTATAAAATTGAAATTGAAATGCCGTATCTTTATTGCACGTAACGGGCTACAATGTTCGCGAACTTACGCGCCGTGCTATAATAAGCGTGCGCGGAAATGCATTTCGTTGCTGTTTCGCGGTGATGAAACCGTCGAGGAAACGACGCCTGGTCGTAACACTGTGGGGACGTACCCGTGTAAACTGTCGTATATCTCGCTCGTTATTGTCCCTCACCTGAGACTTAAATAAGGAATCTAGAATTGTCCCCTGGAATTACATCGCCGATTCCAAACGAGGCCGCAAAACATGCAACGCGCACTTCACCGTCCATAATCGTAACAGCCGCGCTCAAGTGAAAACGCACGTTAAATTTTAGTAGGCTAGTTGGAAACGTTCAAAACGTTCCAGCGACACTGTCTCTGCCTAGACGGCGGCATTATTCAGATGTAAATGAGGAACCTCGTGTCGTCGCGTTATAATGCAATTGGATGGATAGTTTGCAAAGTTGACGTTCGCTTTTTGTGTGCAGAAAAGGTGGTCCAGATATTCTCGCAATAAGAAAATACAGATTTTTGTCAAACCACTCATCTTTACCTCGGAGCGATTTTTCTGATATTTCGTTTTCTTCTCGCGGGTGTACACTCGGCCGGCGACAAGTGACTTTCGCGTAACGGCACGTCGTTGATCTAACGGAATCGCGTTGATTATCGAAAGCTGGTGTCCCACGTCGATCGATAAGGATCCGATTTACGAGGCGCGGAGTCTCGTTATCCCGCGTACTATTATCTAAGCGTGCGCGCGCGTACGTACGGGTGTCAATGTACAATTTTACAGGCTGTACCTCGGATCGGAGTTACGACAAGAATTCGTTCGCCTAGGCCGAACTAACCGTAGATCCTGCGGTGGTGCCGACGCAGTAAAAACGTCAATGGCCAAGTAATAAAATTAAACGAACACACGCTGCTTGCTGCAGCAAACGATCGCGCGGCAGCAGGTAGCGGTCGGTGATCGAAAACTCAATGAAAATAGCACGGGTTTGTCTCGTCTCTCGCACGGTCACGGCTTATCTGCCATTTGTCGCGTCCTCAAAATAATCTCAGAACTCGGTTTGCAGGAATATCATTTAAGTAATTTATTTTCTGCGAGCTGCATTACAAAATCATTTCGCTGTCTCTTTCGTTGCTCGGCGAGAAACGAAGTCCATGAGGAGATCGTGGGCGAATGCGCCGAAACTGCGGGACATCGAGATATCGCGAATACAGTTTGCATACTTTTCCCTCTTTATTTCTCCCTTTCTTTCTTTCTTTTTTGTTTTTTATCCCCGATCACACGGTCTCTCGAGCTGTCGCGGGACAAGTAAGTAAGTACAAGCGTGCAACGCGCGTGTTCGCGTTCACGGACGTTTTCTCAGCGCGACGTGTCGCAATCCGGGACCTAAATCAGCTCGTTAATTTTCATTCTTTCACGTGGAACGATAAAATCTGATACCGCGCGGGTCTAAGTATGAGGTACACGTACGTCGATCGCGATCTACATTAACGCAACCTAGAACGAGAGTTTCTTCGGCCGCACCGACAAACGTGCACGCGCGCGCGTACACACGCACAATATGCCGGGCTTAATGCGCCCGTATCGGTACGTGTCATTATGCGACACGCATTAGAGATTACACTGGCAGAGTCGTTGCGACTGGCCGTGTGCATACGGGGTGTTCCAGAAACACTCGATAAAAATGCTGCTCTGGACGATGTGACTTTTTTTCGCGCGGAGAGTTTTCCGCGAGAACTCGCGATTGTCACACTCGCTAACAGTCTCGGAACATTGTTTTATTGCATTGTTTTATGCAGATTTAGGATCGCGTGCGCGAAGAAACGACGTTTGATATTTCATTCGGAACGAACGTCCACATGCATATGCATGCGGGGCGTGCGCGTTCGTTCTTATGCGCGGGCACGCGCGATTCGCTTTCGAAATAAATCGATAAGATCTCAGTCGGACGAGTTTCAAATTAATGTCGATGTGCCCGTCGCGAGCAGGAGGAGTTTATTAACGCTCCGCGTAATATTCATTTGTTCTGCTATTATCACGGTCTCGTGCATAGTTGAAGTTTCGCGATATTCGTGATGTAATCCCTGATAAAACTCCGACTGACCGGGTCCTTATCTCTGTTGCAGCTTTTTGCGGTATCGTTTAATCACTGTTTTTCACACTGAGAGAAAAGACGATCCAATTTAAAATTATAGTTATTCTTGGCCCCAACCGTACTATTTAGTTACTCTAACAAAAATAGTAGTAACTTGTACTTAAAGTTTATTGTGACTAACATTACAGTAGAATTTCATAAAAAGTTTGATAAGTAGTTTTCTTGATCATAATTTTTTGTACTTATTTCTCTATGTCATTATAGTTATGGATACCAAACACTTTTCTTAATGTAGGACAAACTGTAAATTTAACGATAGAAAAGAATAAAAGAAAATCGAATTGTTACGGAAATTAATTCACAATTGTGAATTCAAGATTAGCGAGCGAAAAGAATAAAATTTTCAAAAATTTTATTTTTGTACTGTTGCCGCCACATGTCACATATGTGTGATGCGTCAATTTTCATGAGAGTTTGACGTCACGTGTTCGACAGCGATAATTTTTTCTGCAATGTTCTTATCAATAAACTAAGTCTATTTTAAACTATCACGAAAAAAAAAAATATTAAAAATGTAAGGTAACCAGTAGCGGTGACTGTTTCTAGATGAACAGTGGCGATGAACATGTTAAAGATGCATTGTGTGAGATGCACACGGAGAAAATTTTATAGTAAAAATTATTATAAAATTTTGTAAGCGACGGCTAGATCAACATTCTGCAATAATTGACTATTCTTTCATTTCATATATGCCGTTGTAGGAATTGAATGTGCTATTACAGTATTTGCTGTTACTGGCAAAATTTATTATCTTCCTTACATTCTAAATTTCTTGGAGTGAGACTTCACTTCAAGGTAGTGAAAATTGCGCCAGTCGAAGTTAGAGCGATAATTTCACTCCAAACGAGTGAAAACTCACTCCAAACGAGGGAGAACTCATTCCAAGCAAGCAATTTTTTCACACGTTTGGAGTGAGTGTTCATTCGTTTGGAATGAAGTTCTCGCTCTAACTTCGATTGGCGTAATTTTCACTACTTTGGAGTGAAGTTTCACTCCAAGAAATTTGGAGTGTAGCGAGATGGATAGACCTTATTGTGACAGTTTATTACTACACTACTAGAAATTGTAAAAAAAGTAAAATTGGAAAAAATTATATGAAAAAAACGAGAAAACTAATATAATAATATTCTCTTTGTGTATGATTCAAAGTCACTTGGAGAAATGTAGAAGTTCTTAGAATGACACGGCAAAGAAAAATGTTTATTGTAAAGTCTGTTTCGATAAAAGTGAAGCCGGCATTCACTTTCGGTAGGAAAATAATTGGCTACACAGAGGATTAAGTAGAATTATATGCTAATTACGTTATGCCAAAATAATTGGCAATCGGTTCCGTTGCTTTCTTGAGTGCAATGATGGGATGAAAGTCGAGTTAGTTTATAGAGGGTGATTAGATTAATTAATTGAGACGGGGTACGATAGGTTCGCGAGACAGCCGCGGTTTTGCAATCATTGGTAAGGTTAATTGCAAAATGCCGCGGTATGCGCTAATGGTATTTGCGGTGTTGATGGATCCATCGTCACGACCGAAGAAACTAATGGCGCCGTCGCCGATCGGAGATCGATCAATCGAATTAGAGGATCGCCGAACGAAATGAGCGATCGGACTTATCCGCGGAGAAATGAACGCCGGAGAAAAAGCGGCAGTGATCGATGGTGTGATGAACTCGCGAAGCTCTTACCTTCTCGCTTCATTATTCACCCGACTCACCGGGTTCTGCCCTTAATTTTAAGTGACTTTGATTTAGCAATCACGGACTTTGTAATTCCGACGTTCCGCGCTGACTCTCCCGCGTTCTCATTCGAGGCCATTAAAATTTTCCCGAGTTGTGATCTCGGGAATGTTGTTCGCGATAAATCGTCTACGATAATCGATATAGAATTTATGTGTCGTCGAGACGCGACCTGAACCAAGTATCACCTGTCGGAATGAAAGATTAAATTCTCGCCGACTTGTTTGCCGCGAGTTACACGCTCCTTCGTAGCGCGAAACGAGACTTCTCGCCTTGCATATTACCCCTTCCGATTGGAGAAACCGATTCTGAGAAAAATACAGAAATACGGGTCTGAGTCGCATGCGGTTTCTCTCTCTCTCTCTCTCTCTCTTTCTATCTATCTCTATCTGTTTATCTGTCTCTCGTGATAGTAGGATCTATCATTTTTATCGAAGTCTATTTAAGTTCTCTGAAGATCTCACTCAGAAATTCCAGGAGCGCACTCGCGAATTAACGAGACAATCGAGGGTATTTCGCAAGGCGGAATAACGCGAGTCTATGCCTGGCATTTGTGGTGCAGCTATCTGCGCGACACGTGGCTGCCAACCGCGGCGCGGTTTTCAAGGCGATCGACAGAAGGCCAGATAAGGTAATGCCCTGGCAATGGTAAACCCGCCCGAGTTCACACGCGGCCCCGACCGATACGCGTCGATCGTTATCTAACGCGCCACCGTATAATGCGATTATTTGCGTCGCTCGTATAACCGGTCTCAGTATGCAGATAACTGCACGACGTGACGGCGGTGCATCGAGGAAATGCATCTATGTTTCTCTCCTTTCTCTTTCTCTCTTCCTCTCCTCTCTGTTGGTTGCGCGGCGTAACGAAACTCGTGTTGCTACTGGGGTAATTGCGTCGTTCGAAGGAATGAACTGTATATCGGGCGATCGAGTACGAGATATTCCGAAAATCGGCGGGAGGAGAAATTCTGGGAGATTTCCCCGGGGATATGTTTTTGTAAAACTGTTCATTTTTAATTGCAAGACTTTTATGTCTCGCAACTGTCTCCCGTCGAATCAAGATTGGCTACGTAAATGTTCTTTTCACTGACGTCCCTCGTCATTTTGTAAATGATGCAGTTTACGATGAGAGGGGAGAGGTAAATTACGCTTCTCGCGATAGGTCTCTCTTTCTCTCTTGCGAAGAATAATAAATTTCAGCTCGCTCTCGGGGCAACTCTCGCGTGCAGTATCATTGTCGATTGCGATTCGGCCAATTACTCGACGATGAACGACGATCGAGAAACTCGATACTTTCTCACTTCTTCCCAGATTAAGGTGGCGAAGAAATATTATACACGTTGCCACGCGCGGTTATTATCGTGGACTTGCACGAAAGTTTCAAGTTCAACTCGATTATCGTTGCACCTAGCAATGATGTGCGCCGCTATCTCACTTAGCGCGAATAAGATCATCCAGTCATTAGTTTAATCTCTCGTAGTCGCGCGGGAAAGTCACTTATCTCGTTCTTCGCGCTTATTACGCGAATGCCTGATTAATTTCGCGCTTTACAGCTTTCTACCGATCGCGACAAATGGCGATAATAAAATGCCACGATCGACGTTGATGACTGGCGATTCCGATGCGATTTCATCTTAACGAACGTGTTACATTAAATCTTCATTATTGATTCACTGGATATACATGTCGAGTTTATAAAGTGGATCGAATATTTCACCATGTCTCTCTCTTATTCTTTCTGCAATGCAGTTTTATTTAATCTGTTTAATGCCTGATTAATAACTCTTAATTGATGAACTCTTAATAATATCTATAATTTCTTCTTAGCGAAATTTTCTGAGAAAGAAAGCTAATTCTACTTGTAATGCGTAAACTACACGTCTGAATCAGTAAAATAAGCGCGCATTTATATCTTGTTTTTTATTTTTTCATTATTCTACTATTGTTATTTTAAGTTTGATTTCTATTTTTAAAACACGTAATACTACCCCCTCTCTTTTTCTCTCTCAGTCGTACTGAGATTTATAAGCGTTCTTTTACAGTACAATCTGCCTATCTCTGGAATTCCTTACCTGAGGAATTAGTTAACGCTCCTTCCCTACCAGATTTTAGAGGGGCCCTATTGCAATATTTGCTGAACTTGGAGATGCGTTCTCTTGTTTGATATTTATATCTGCCTGTTCTACGGCATAGTCTTTCTGCGTTGCCTTATAATTTTATAATATAATATAATGGTTTAATTTTCTCTCGTGTTCTTCTTCTTAATTATAATTAATTTGTATTTAACCTTAACTTAAGGTGTACTTTGCGTGTATTCCATTTGCTATGCCGTTTACGTGCTTTGTTATGTTGTGATCATTATTGCGTGCCATGACTTTGCTTTCTCTGTGCGTTAGACAACTCTTTCCAATATTCTTGTTTCTTTACAATGCAATCAGTTTGTATCTTGTTCTTGCATTGTTATTATGATATTATATAGCCATTATATAGCCATTTATTCTTTATTATGATATTATATAGCCATATTATATAGCCATTTATTCTTTTCTTGTAGCTTAAGAGGTTTTACCCCAGAGAATAAATAAACTATCTATCTATCTATCTCTTTTTTTTCTCTATTTATATTTCTCTGTTCGACTTGTCAAGTCTTCTCTTACTTCCCTCGAACAATGCTTATCGTTGTATTCCTTGCGTCCTTGAGTTTCTTCGTATGTCAAGTAACAATTTATGCAATAAATGTTCCTTCTTTTCTCGCCGTTTGTCGCCTCGATGTCGCTATAGAAAACACCGAAGCCGCCCTTCGTGGCGCCCAGCGGCGGTGCGTTTCACGCTCACAGCGACAAACGTCCGTCGTGCCACTTGGTGCAATTATCCAGGGCGGTTCTTACCTGCCTGCCCTGTCTGCCCTGTCTACCTGCCCGCCTGCCTGCTGCGCGTACGTGTGCGTGCACGTGCTACGCGCTGTACACACGCTGCGATGCCTCCGAGCAGGTACAACAAGCTAGAGCAGGTCACTTTCGCTGCCGCCTCTTACACACTGTTCCAGTCGTCGCGCACGCGTGCTGCTCCATTCATAAACCTATAGAAACGTGTGCACGGCATCGGCGCGACACGTGTGTAGGTGTAGGAAACGCGAGCGTGTGTCTGGGGCGATCTGTGCTACCGTGTGTCCTGTCCGTCCCGTTAGATCTTCACGCGCACGCCGGCTTCAGATTCGACACGGTGCTTCGTTTTCACGTGACGTCGTTTGGTGTTATCGACCATACACCGACGCTCTTCGATACATTCCTGCGGATTAAGAATATTACGTGTAAAGGAGAATTCACATCTTGGCAGAAAAGCAGAAAGGCAATCAAGATTCGCGCTGGTGGTCGCAAGTGCTAGTCGACAGTTTCTATTTTTCTACCAGTTTTGATTGGCTTCCGCCTCTCTGCTTAGTACTTTTCTGTTAAAGTATGAATCCTCTCTAATGCTCGCGACAAGAGAACGAGGAACATGATGATGAGCTCTTTATAATGGTAAGGTAATGCAAGTTAATGCAAATAATTATAATTACTAAAAGATGCAGAAGAAACACGATTAAATCGAGATAGGAAATTACATTTCGAGGTCTTCCAGATTTCTAGATCGTTTACGTAATCAGACGATTTGTATCGAATGATACTTGTGCGAAAGGGATATATAATGGACATGCCGAAACGAGATAGACGTTTCTACTTAAGTCAGGCAAGCGAATGTTATTCGTTAAGGTTTCGTAATCTTTCAATTAAGAGGCAAGCGCCACACCGATCTCCAAGTGGAAATCTCGCGTGTTCGCGTTATAGAGGGTGATCCACGATTGGTTCGGTAAACAGACGTTCATTTCGTACAGAAAACGCCGTACGATTATTTTTTGCTATTGTAAAAATGTAATATACTTTGTAGCAACACGCATAGTTCCTTTGGAATGCGGTAACTAGCGATGATGAAATTTTTTACTCTGATTTCGAGACATTTTATCACGAATAGCTTTGCATTTAAGAAAGCGAACGTAATTGTAATTTTACATTGATTTAATTACCTTTACTAATTTAATAGAATTGTACTTATGCTTAATGTTTTATATTAATTTAAGCTTTACATTTATTTGAATAACTTGCGGAACTTTGTCGTAAATTTTAATCTGACACGCTCAAATACAGCGTCTTATATATTGATTAATAAATGAAACGCTACTTGCTCGCATAACATTTTACTCTCCATGAGGCTTCTTCGGAGTCCTTGAAGGTTTCTCATTCCAGCGTGAATCACCCTGTATAGAGGGACAGCGTGTAGCTTGCGCTCCGAACGATCGCATCGGATTGCCGATGATTTAGGATCGCGATCGATAAGGCGATCGCCGTAGACGCCTCTGGCGAGCTTTATTGGTACGTCGTCGTCGAGGAGTCCGTCCTGCGATGAAACGGGCCTGACAGCGATAGATCGATCGAACCGTAGATCAATAGCCACGCTGCTCCGAAGCCGACGTCCGTCCGGCCGAGCTACGTGCAAACGCGCGGCGTGCCGACCAATAAGATGAAAAACCGTAAATACACCGAACATTTGCGCGTGCTGTTTCCTATTAATGTCGATCACTTGTCCGGGAATATGAGGGTAAAAGACCATTCTCCCGATTCGAATCGATCGGATCTTTTATTGAGTTCTCCGCGGAGTGACAACTTGCGTAATTTCAAATGCCTGCTCATCCAGTCTGCATATCGATGCACTTTTGTTTGATTATATTTTGATAAATTCTAGCGAAACCGTGATCTTAATGAAAACTGTGAGATTCACAGTGAGATAAAAGGAAAAAAAATTGTCAAGATTTGTTTCTCTCTCTTCTCCGGAAGTTGTGGAACGCACGCGTATCTTCTATTTTTGATTTGCTAAAAAGAAAAATATTTTATCGAGAAAGTGATTTCTTGATACACAGTGTTATAACGGGTAAAATAATTGTTGATAACATTGTTACGTTTGTAGTTCGTTGACGTTGCACGGACGTGTAGTTTGAGGTCGAGCGTGGTTATAGAACTCTTTCACTCGACAATTATGCTAGAGTTCACACATAGTAAAGTTTATGTCTACCGTGAAGTTTTTTAAAACTTTGTGACGTGACTTACTGTGGTACGAAGTATCGTTTGTTGGTCGCAATCATGGATGGACGTTGTCGATACGCGGCGAGCGTGCCGTGAAAGTGCGCTACCGAAAGTACGAATAGCAACACGCATTTTACTTGCCTCGTCAGCAAACACGTTCGCACTTCATTGCACTTCATTCTACACCGGATCTAGAATCCGTTATTGCTGGCGTACGATCGGTTAACTTTCGTAAATTGTTCCGCGTGCTATTTAAGACGTTTTCTGTCCGGAGGAGATTTTCAATGTGAAATCATGTAATCAGAAATTAATTCTTTCGATACATTTGAAAGCATATAGATATTGTAATAATAAATTTCAAACACCTCATAAGCTCATTTTTAGAGATTTTCTCCGAAGAACGAAAGCCTCTTACATTATTCAAGATTGTCATCCTGTCACAAGCTCGCTTCTCTAGTCTCCCAACAGATAGAGAGAGAGAGAGAGAGAGGGGGGGGGGAGAGAAGCATTGTGTTTAACTAAACTGCCATAATCATTCGGCATTTGACCGATCGATCGTTCTGTTCAGGAGATGATCGGAGAATCGCGAAGGGCACGGTAGTTGGAAATGGTGTGAGTAGCTTCGAGCTAGGCTGAACTCTATTTCCTCGACTATTAGCGCTAATCGATTATAGCGTGACGGATCGAATGATTTAAATAAAGACCGGGTGCGTCACGGGCCTGGCCTGGCACACTCGACCGCGCCCCGCAAAATGATGCCGTTGCATTTGCCCACTCTATTATCCGATTCGCTACGTTTTTCCTGGTGACCCGATCGATCGGCCATGCTAGATCCTCGGAACAAAATAACGGAGGTCGACACTTCCGCTTTAGAAACCTTCTCGTCCATCCTCTCTTGACTCCATCGTCTCGAGACAAGCAGAAGTACGGCTTACAAATGTGGAAACATTCGTTTGAAATCTTGTAAAAAGAGTAAATTGCATTTCACGGTACACACTATTTGTACACACTGAAAAAAAAAATTTAGAATAAAGTCTAATAATTTTTAAAATTGTGAAAACTGTTGTTTCAAAACTATGTTTAGTTATATTGGTTCAATAGTTATTACTTATATTGGTATCAACAGTTTATTTTAATATTCGATCAATAAATTCACAAAAGTGACTGAAAGTTACTCTAAATGACCCATGATTTACAGTTTCCTTACTTAAATATAAATTCTTTTATTCAAATAAAACAAACGATTAATTACAATTAATTTTATGAAAAGCCAAGTTTTTAGAAAATCCAAATTTTCTTATTCGAGAAATATTTCTTTTATATGTATTATAGTATAACTATATAATTATTATAACATAATATAACACTAAATAATTATTATATTAATATAACTAAATATGTTGTCTTAGTATATATTCACTGAATAAATAGTTCTTCTCTCAGTATTCATTTCGCATCTCTCGTTACGTTATCATTTACATACGGAAATGTTCCATAATTTATTTTTTAAGTGTGATATCAACGGTCTCTTTCTCTGATAAAAATATAACCCGCATTATTATGTCCATATCTCTACATTTCACTTCTCCGTACATTATTACGATGTGCGATGTGTACGAATATGTAGGAAAGATACAATAGATGCGTGATCTAAACACATGTGTGTATTCATTGCTATCAGTATGATAGAGAAATTTCGTCAACAGAGCTCTCGGTGATATTGTTTTTCTTACGGCGCTCCCCCCCTCTCTTACTCAGCGCCGCTGGCGGTTGAGCGTCGGGAATCCGGCAAGACATGTGTACGCGGCATTGTTATTCTCGCGCTCGACCGCGACGGACGCTCGAGGGGCAGGTGTGCCGTAGAGAGACGGTAATTTTCGATTAGCTCGTACAATCACGTAAGAAATATGAAGAAATAGAGGATTCCTTCGATTTGTTCGGTCTCGCGTTCGTATTCTCATCTACGTGAGAGCTACGTCAGGCGCTCACAATTGAAACGTAACGACGACGTTTGCGAAATCCGACGCCGATTCGGGACGAGTAACCTCTATTTCGGGTTGCGCGGCAGTCGGCCTAATTTTGCCGGCGCGGCGCAAAGGCGACCGGAATTATGATTTCCGCGCGTTAGTTACGTTTTCCAGCTTCGTAGACGTCGCTTTTCTAATGGAGACGACGCGCATTTGTATGTTACAGGTGACACCGGAGCCGAACGGGCCAGTATTCATGCCAGTATGCCAATCGAATGCCGGTAGACGACCAGTATCCGCCGTCGCCGATAGCCAATTAATAAGTTAGTTAGATCAATTAGTAGTCAGTAGTACCGCATTCTCGCTGAGGAAGAGATCCATTTCATCGGTGTTTACGTCGCGACTACAGTGACTGCGAAAACGCGCGGAATTCGAGCGTGCTTTTTTTGTGTTTTTCGTCGCCGATTCTCGCGAAGCAATAAGAAGCCGCGATCGCGATTGAAAACGGTCCGTCGCGCTTCTCTCGACGACAATAATTTCGCCGGCTCGTCCTCCTCCGGCGTCGCCGAATTCGGGAACGGTAACCGGTGAATCGTAGTGAAGTGATAGTGACTGTTCCCCGACGAAGAGAAGGAGGAGCAAGAGGAGTAACAGCGAAGCGGGAGCAGACACCATCCCGGCGGTGATCACGGTGGCTGAAAACGCTGACTTACATCGGGAACGCCAACCTGCAATCAAGGTTCATGGTTTTCATGGTGAGTCACGATATCTATTTCTATCGTCCCGCGTACCGCTCTCTTTTCGTTGCATGCTTCTTCTCTCTACTCTTCCCTTGCGTCGTGCGGCCGCTTCTTTCCATTTCGAATACTGAATCGGTCCGAGTGCCGTCTCTCCGGTCAATGCCGCGTGGAGAATAAATTGGCCATGGTCGCACGGCCTTCTACCCTCGCGTTCGCGCTAACACGGAGGGACAATTTCGTGAACGAGCTGTCGCACTTTCTATCAGCCGCAGATTCTTCGAGCTTTTGTGCTGGCCGATTTTGTAAGTTGCGATATTCGTTACTTCGCTGTTATTAGGCCTCTGACTGAACTTCTTTTCTAAAGAAGTTTTTAGTTTTAGCTTTTTCACGTTAACCCGAAAATAACTAACGTCTGTTTACTTTCGCGGTTTGTCTCGAGGATAATAATTTCCGGCATCCTCCCTACGACGCGTTAGAGAACGATAAACAGTGAATCACGATAAAAGAATTTTTTACTTTTATATTTTTAATATTTAATTTATGAATATTTTCTTGAAAATAAATAAATAAATAATAAATAAATATATAAAAAAGAGCATTTTTGTTTGGAAAATATCTTTATTTTTGATATACTAATTTTCAAATGGGATTACACAGCGTTAAATAAAGATAAGTTACTGGTATCAGTACAGTTTATATTTAATTCAACAAATAATTGTTTAAATTCAAGACAATAAATTTCTTTTAACA
>NW_022639503.1:428431-438851 GCF_010583005.1 Odontomachus brunneus | reverse complement strand
ATATATATATATATATATATATATATATATATATGAAACAATGATTGTTAATTTTAGTATATTAGTTTTAAGTGAGATAAGAGGAGTTTTAAGTGGATAAGAGAGTGAACCTGAAGTATAACATATATTTAAAAATATTATATTCTCAATTGAATATTTTGTACTTTTCATTCATGAAAATTACTTTTGAATAATAAGAACACAGGTTTTTCTTTGTTGAAACAAAAATCGTATAAAATATATTTTTGCAAGTAACTTATCTTCATTTAACGCTATGTAATCTCATTTGAAGATTAACATGCCAAAAAAAAGATATTTTTTAAACGATAATGTCTTTTTTTCTGTGTAGGTAATTTATCAGAATTAAAATTATTTTCAAATTTCTTAAAAAAAATTAGACAATCCGAAATTCATTTTTGTTTAACTATTGTTTTACACTAAATTTAAATTTCAATCGCTATTGGTACTGGATATACAATTGCATTTTAAACTTGCATTCTTTTGCATTTTGTTCCTTTTAAGTTTTCAAATCTTATCGAGATTTGCAACGTAAGAAAAAAGAAAAGATGACAAAACTTATGAAAAAAATAATATTATATTTTCATGATATATTTATCCATTGTTCATATTTTCTTTTATTATATTTATCCGTTGATGTTCATGTTCCGACATGAGAAAAACAAACGCGAGTAATCATTTGCAACGTCAAAAGTGGACGATATGATGTTACATCTGTTTTATTGGCTCTTCGAGTTCGACGACATTTAAGCGATTGATGTAGAATGAATATTTTCGAGAAAGTGCGACAGTTCTGGAATGCTTAGAGACAAAACGTTTATTTATCTCTTCCCAATGAGTGCTTCACGAGTGTCGTCCGATTATCGTCTCATCATCCACGTATGCTGGTGAGGCGAAACAAACCCACGAGGACTACCGTGAATTTCGTTTCATGATCAGTCCATTCGTGTCCTCATCGAGGGCCCGTTTTACGTCTTCGAAACATTCGCGTTTTATGCACGCCACCCAGGATCGATCGCGCGCGGTTTCACGAGGCCGCGACAAATGAGCGCGCGTATGCGCTCCGCGTGCATTTAAAATCCAACCTTTATCGGGTATCGACGTCGCAGCTGCGAACGCATCGCCGGGAGATTTGCATAATTTCTCGCGGCGGCCCGCCTGCGCCGCTGCGCGACGAGCCTCTCGTTATCTTTACACGCGCCTCGTATCGTGTCGCATCACCGCGATACGACGAGAGAAACGTTGGATATTAAAATTATGTCTCGCGGGAGTGCTGATGAAAGTGAAGACCGAGCCGTAAATACGCGTGTAACAGGACTACCGATGTGCCCTTCGTGTCCCCGCCTCCGTTCCTGCGCTTTCATTCCCTCCTCGTTCCCGGGGCCCCTCTATTTTAAGCATCGCGCGACACTCATTGGGTCAGTGCCTCTACGACCGATTCCGTACGCTGCTCCTTGCGCTCTTTTTCACCGCGAGAAACTGCTCGATAATGAGCACCGTCGTCGCCGTGTAGCACGTGTCATGCGCGATTTGCATAATTGCTCGTCGACTTCTCTCCGGTGCGCCGCCTCGTTATCTTTATGCTCGTCATATCGCGTCGAATCGGGAATCGCGTCCAGACATCGGATTTGCGTACCGTTCGTTGCGGCTGCGAGAGATCTGAAAAGCGGAAATCGCATCGAATCCTCTTCGCGTCGATGCTAACCGCTCCCGCGGCGGTTCATTTACGTCTTATTAATTATCGGACTATTCGCCTCCCGAGCGCTCCTCTTAATGAACGGATCCGACGCAGCGAAACGGCGCTTTTATTGGCGCGCGCGTAAAGGTCGTGAGATTCGCAGAATGTAACTCACGTCGCGTGCGACGCCGCCTGTTATCTTAATGCCCGCGCTATCGTGTTTACATCGGCTTGATGCGAATACGTGTCGCGTTTCCGCATTCGTTCCGAAGCGTTTGGAAGCTTAATTTTGAAGAGATGATACAACGATTTGTCTCTGAGGATAAATTCCAATTTATCTTCTCAAATTTTGGTTGTGGTGATTTATTTATATATTTGGTTGTGGTGAATAATCTATATATTTTTTGGTTATACTTATATATTGATATATAGTTATATGTATTTTTTTCTTTTATTATATTTGATATATATATTTTTTACAATGATTATATTCACATGCGATTCATTCGTGATCTGTGTATTGAATTTATACATGTATATTTGATTTAATATTATTTTATCACAGTTTCTTATTATTGAATAATTTCGCCATAGTTCGCGAACATTTAATTTTTGAGATTATTCGCGATTGCTATAAAGCGTTACAGCGAATGCTATAATTAATATTCAGTCAACCTGTAGGGAATTATTGTTCATTATAAAGTCATTCTATCGAACGGATTACCTCTTACCACGAAATACTTTTAATGCTGCATTACGTTTACTTCGCGCTCGAAAATTTTCTCCTTGGGGAATAATTCTGTGTAGCAGAACTCTACGCCGCGTAAGGGAATAAAAATGTCTTTCTGTGGGTGTCCACTTACAGTACTTTCCAAAGGCAGACTTAAGTTCTGCCTTTGGAAAGAAATACTCGGATAAAACTCTTCTTTCGACCTTAGGCTTCAAGTATCTGTTTAAGAATTTTTGGGAGGGTCTTTCAGTGACAGATATCTTTCGCACAGGAATACAATTGTGTCTAAATTGTGTACATTTGCCTGAATTTTATAACCGAAAATCATCTTTGATTGACAATAAAAGTTTGTAAATTTTAAACACGCAGTTTCCATTCATATGAAAAGAAAATTACATACAACGTGTCGGCAAATACAAATAATCACTCAAACAAATATTTTGCTGGTCAAAATAGAATTCTAAATATCGCGGTTAAAATTGATCATTGTTACTTTGTATCTGGTAGAAAATTGTCTGTGATAGAATTTACGGCAGCAGCATTCTAGCAATATCTCTGTAAGCAAATTTAAATTCCCTTTACCATTTATTAATCTAACCTGAATGGGTCCCGTAGAGAGACTTTTTGCTAAATTCTACAAATAGTTTAAATAGAAATTCTGTCATCTATTCTCGATTAAATACAAGACATGCGATATGGCAGTGCATGCTAGTCATTTATCCATCTCAGTTAATTTCTCGTATCTGAATGATTTCCGCTATAATTGCAAAATGATTTTTTCGAGTGATACAGCGGTCAAAATTGATGATACAGCGATCAAAACTCACCTAAAGTGGTTTAAACTCGCGTTTTTATCATATTATGATCATATGCTCAAATTTATTGCTTGTATTTTACTGCAATATTTCATTGCGTTTCGCTCCCATTTCCCGTGCAGATGATTCATCTCGGCCGGTCGGATGATTCGCTGGCGTGAAGGTTTCGATGCGAGCCTGCGGCGTGTTACGCAAATTAGTTAACGTGGCCGGACGTAACCCCGTCGTTATTTATTTCTTGCCAAGGAAGAGAGGAGGGGAGGGGAAAAGGGAATCTGGCGAGCTAATTAAGAAAAACACCGGATAAGGATCGATTCCGTCGAGAAGCGATCCGCGCGATCTCGCCTGGATATTTCAGTGGAGATTATTTCGAGGGAGGTAGAAGAGAGGGAAATGTTGCTAAGGGGGCACGATTGGGGCGTAATGTGGCGGAGGGGGGGACGATGAGAGAAGACTCACCGCCAGGTTACGGGTCAGCCGCAGTGGAGCATTAATAATCGTTTATAATCTTTAAAGCGGGGTGTGGCGAGTACGTTCACCCTCATCTTCCTCCGCTTCTTCCACCTCTTCCGCCTCTCCTCCCTGCGCGCTAATCTTCCTCGCGTGGTCTTCATTCGCGAGCGAAATGCAAGGAAAAAGTCTGACCTGCCTCGGCAAACATGCACGTCCTCGTAAAAACCGAACGAACACACCTCACGGGGAAAGGGAAGAAATACTTAAAGCTCAGTACCTAACCGCGAGAACACACTCTCGACGAGAACATTAAAGTCTTTCGGGTATCTCCAGTTTTTCTTAAACAATGTGTATTAAGAACCGCAAACTGTGTACGCGAAAACGAGTTCTTCCGACCGGGAACGGCTTTAAATTCGCGACTGGAGCTAGGCGTGAAGTCGCGATATGTTTACTGCTATCGCGAGTTGCAATTTCGCGCCTCTTACGTTTCACTCGCCTCACCATTCCGGTAGTTTACGGCCGTAATTGCGAGGCGTGTCGGCGCTTAGGAAGCATTGCAAAATGTGCAGCATTAACGGTGTCAGTATCGATTTATGTTCACCTCGAGGCGCTTGAACGTGTCAGCCGTTCGATTTTGGAAGCGAGAGGTATAGATTAGAAACGAGAAATTAACGTTGTTGTCAGGAAAACGCGCTGAACCGAAAATCACAAATTCCGTTCGAGTCGTGACACAATCTTACATCAGTATATCATATAACATGATTGTCAAATCTTACGACGATAATTACGTAAACATAAATTGTACAAAGAGTATTTCCATTCGTGATTTTGACAAAACATTGAATATACTCTTTCGAGACATATCGTATTAAAAGTCGAGAAATTGCTTGAATATTATGTCTTGAACGCGATCTTAAGGTAAAATATCAATGCCTGAACTATTAACACTGATACGCGGAAGAAAATAATCTCAATTTGAGTAACTGAATGGTAACGAGAAATAATATCTCTGTTATATTGTGATCGAAAATATTTGTCCGAATATTCAGTTGCATTAAATGTCAATTGAAATGAAAGCAGTTGGCTGAGCAGAAACTTCTTGCAGGAATCTTTCTCACAACTGAATTTTTTATTTGGTCTCCAAGTAAGATTCAGTTACACTGACAGTTTTTTTCGTGTACTTAACCTGGACATTTTTATTGTTTTAGTCCTCTCTCTCTCTCTCTCTCTCTCTCTCTCAAATACGAATATTTAAACTTTAAATAAAGAGTATGTATATATACATATGTTGAATATATGTACGTATATTGTACATTGTGAAAGTTTAAATATTCGTATTTAAAAATCTAAATATTAAAAATATCTAGAGTTCAACAGAGTAGTGTTATTAGTGCCTCGATATCTTTAACTTACTCGGAGCATGTTGAGGATTTGACTGTTCTCGCGCCACGACGAAGTTAATTCTCGATGACCGTCGAACCGTCCGCCAGGCAACCATCGAAAAATTCGCTGCGGTAGGCGATAAGGCTTTTTTCGCGCGTTATTAACGACGGTGATAAATATGCGCGAGCGGCAACCCCGTTCTTCTCGCGAGTGCGACGAATCGACGATCGGGTTCTCGCAGGCGCGCCGAAACAAAAAAAGCGTCCCTCCGTGGAACCTGTTTCACCCTATCCATTCAACACCTATTTTGATACTGTGAAACCTACATCAACCTCTTTTGATTCTATTTAATCTACTCGAGTCGAAATTTTGATCCCACTTTCAGTTTTACTATTTCATTCAACACCTATTTTGATATTCTGAAACCTACATCATGCGCGAAATTGGCTCTAACAACACTGTGGGGGATATAATTTTCGGACAGCTTTTGGATAATGGAAACATTTTTTCAAAACTTTGGGAGAGTTATTGAAGGGAGAAGAAAGTGTTCATTCAAAATATATTTCAAGTGATAGTATTCGATGAGATACGTGTCTGATCCTTACTTTCGGAAATTAGGATTTTTGAAAATTTGAGACTTTAATATCTTGAAATATTTACTGAGAGAAGAGAAAAACGTTCACACAGAATGTGCTATCAGGCTATCCATGAATTCGCGTTACTTCGTGAAAATTATCCGTCATTTCGGCAACTTATGAAAACGTCAGCCGGCGTTTCGTGATCGCGCGAGTACATCGTTCATTTCCTGTCAAAATAATAGGATTCCTTTCGCGTCTTTTGAGAGTTCAGACACTCGCATGTTGGACAATTCTTTATCGGAGCTCTTTAACCGCTCGCTCAAGTACGGCTTGCAGACTTAGATAAGAGATCTTTCACTACCGCCTGTATTTTGATTATCCTATCTCACAAAGACAGAAATCTACCAACGTGCCGATGTTTGCGGCGTGTAATATCAGTCATCTCTTCTCTTACATCAGACCAATTTCAACTTCCATCCTCAGAATACCGCGAGCAATTGCAATAACAGCGCGCACCGGCACGAGACGAGTGAAATGAATGGCCGCGGCGGTTCACGCGAAATCGTAACTTCCGATGTTTCGGACTCGTCGTGCTCGTCTCATGCTTGCGACGCGCCGGTTATTAACGACGGCGATAAATACGCGCGTTTTGGTTCTTAGGACGTGCGTCTTCTTTCTTTTTTTTCTTTGCCTCGTGAAGGGGCGCGAGGGATCGACGATGGGAGGCAGCCCTCCCGGGAACTCGTTCCTCCAGCACGTGTGCGACTCGGTTGTCCCGCGAAAATCGGTCGTCGGCCCTCCCGTCCCTCCCCCTCTCCCTCCCTCTCTCCACCCCTACCCCGGTTTAGCCTGGCTACGTAGCCCTCCGGGCTCGCCTCGCCATTAACCGCCACCATTGCCACCTGCAGCGACGAATCAGCATATTTAGCATCCGGCCGAATTTAATAGAAGCCGTGCATCGCGTTTGCGAGCGCATTAATAACGCTGCGGTGCATTATACGTGTGCCGCGACGGTGGCATCTGCGGAGACGCCGTTATCGAAACCCGATACGAGACATACGCCGTTTATTAGCGACAACTGTCGGGACGTCAGTGCTGCGGCAGTCGTGACGTTTGTCGTGACGGTAGGTGGCATTATCGAGCAGAAATTTAAACTTCTGTCTAGCGCGCTTTGGATTCTTTTTTTTCGACGTTTATCATAATCACAGTGTTTATCATAGTTCGTCTGGTCTCGTCCCTTCTTCTCCTAATTGCTCTAAGAATATTGTGGGATATTAAACGTACTAATATCGCGCGGCACTATATATATATATATATATATATATATATATATATATATATATATATATATATATATATATATATATATATATATATATATATATATATATATATATATATATATATATATATATATATATATATATATAGTATAATAATTATATATTCTAAACATCTCATACACATCTTTTGAGCCATATGTTTCACGATCTTTGACTTTTTTCATAAATACTACTATTAACGGTCGTCCACTGGGAGAGGGAACGAATTCTTTCATTAAAATTGCAAATTCTTTTGCGGCAGTCTCGTGAACCGTGATTGATCTAAGTAGTATTCTAATTAGAGAGCGGTTTATGTCGCTCATCTACGTTTTCAGTCGTAAATCGTCGGGACTTACAATTTATCGAGGTTCCTAGTCATACACCCGTATTCAAGAGCCTTCGCGGGCGAATTTATATCGCGCGTGCGGAATGTTATTGAATTGGGCGCGCGCGCGAGCACGGCAGTGACGTCGTAAATATCGAGATTATGTGAGCGCTGGTCGACGAGGAGGGCGCGTGCGCGCGTGAATACGTTAAAGATTAAATATCGACGTCGATTGAATATCGATGTCGATTGAATATCGATGTCGATTTTATTTCGGCCCGTTCTTTCAAACCTGCCCGCTGCGAGGCCGCGCGCGCGGCTCCTCACGCCGACCACCAGTGGCTCGAGAAGAATGGTACCGTATTAGCATGTGTTTCGTTAATACATCGAGATACTTCAGCGAGGCTACGTAGTGTGCTGGTAGTGAGAAAAATTGCGCGATTATCGACTCGAATAAATCGCCGCGTAGGCTCTCCGTGGCCGGGCGCATTTTTCACGTAAAGGGCATTAAAGGCGCCGGGCAGTGTCGGGCGTGAGGCGTTCGAGGGAAGTGAAAAATGAAACGACTCCGCGGTACGATTCATCACCCGTGCCGGTTGCAGTCCTCGAGGAGGTGATACATGCTTGTTGTCAGAGACGATATGCGAAATATCGTTTATTCCACAGCACGAACGCGTCCGCGATACACTCGCGGAGGCACCGCACACGGAACGGAAAAGAATTCGCGACAATCGTGACTCGCGTTGCTCGCCGAGATCATCGCGATGAATTAAAGGTTAAAATTAACGCCGAGATCGAAAACTTACACTGTATAAGAGAAAAATATCTCAGAAATAAAAAATATTTATTCGGTGGACTAATACATATATGCTTATACTATACGGTGAAAAAAGATATAGTGCACATAACCAGAAATATTGAGTTATTTAAGTAAAAGAATTTAGATTAAAGTAAACATATTATTAGTGCTCATTGAGTGAATATTTTTTTATTTCTTAGATATTTTTTCTCTCAGCGTACGATTTCTTTTATTCTCGTTCTTTGTCATAGGGATTGCATCTGCTCTCTATCTCGATGTTAATTTGATCTCGATGAAAGGAAAGACCGTGTCGTAAAATCCATCACTCTTATTATCTGTAAAAAAAATGTGGCTCTTAATGGAGAGGAGTTAAAGCGCTCCAGGTGATTTCGCTTGTCGAGACATACGGAGTAAATTTTATAAACGAGCAATTAAGGATGATAAATCAGCCACGTATTCCGTTAGGATAACTTTCATGTTGAATTAATCAGCAATAAAATTAATATAGAGATAGAGTCACTCTCTACGATAAAAAAGAATCTTCTGATCATCTTCCTGGGTGAAAAGTATAGCATGAGACAAAGGGGACACGTTGAATTACTGATTAGCGAAATAATTTCACTGCAATGGAGCACTCGTCAATGTCGAGATAAAACTCTTGCGATTGCGGCGATAAATCATTCTTATTTATCGGTTTGCCTTTGGATACACGTGTGATTAGCGCGCTATACGCGGACAATTAAAGCGTCAAATTAGTGAACGGTAGAATCGCGGTAAGTCGGACACGCGACAAACAAGGAGGAACTCGAGCATCGCGAAGCTGAAGTCGTCCTCGGTTGTGTGCGAGAAGGGCCGGCGGGGAATCGCGTTTCCTGCGAGATGTCGTCGCGCGCGAGGAATACAGTCGATCTTGGACGATACGTCGCCGCGGAGGTAGCCGTTTTCCGCGCGTCGTGTGTTAACGGCCACTAAAATTGGGGAATCCCGCTCGTTAAAAATTAATGCGGGCCGTTTCGGGACAGAGCCGATGTTCCTCGGCGTGCGAGGCTGCGCGGGCCGTGCAGGTGCCATTCCGATTTCAGCCGCGAGTCGACATTATATGGAGATCCTTTATCATTCTTTTTATTGGCCACGTAATTCAGTAATGTACAATGTTTAGTGCGCACTGATCGGCAAGGCGAGGCGAGGCGAGTCAACATGGGCCCTCGCAGCTCGTCCGACAAATTGTTCTCGTTACGCTGGAAAACCGCCGGGAGCGCGCGAAAGAGCGGAAAATTTACGATCGGTATAAAGTATTAACGTTATCGCGCTCAATTACGCGGCTCGCGTTCAGCAGGATCGCGTGGTCAGAATCGAGAATGAGCCGGAAGAGCGCCGGCTTGTAAGTCGTATCTTCCGCGTCTCAAGAGAAGACGAAACGGAGGCGTTTGATGTAGAGCCCACTTTTTTACATCGTCACAGAGGAAATTGTAATTTTTTCTTCTTCATACAAATTCTTTTCAATTTTATTATGTTTCTAGTAGTCCACAGGAATAGACTGTCAGTAAGGTTCGTCCTGCTAAGAAACATAGTCAATTTCCCTAGAAACGTAGCAGATTTCGCCAGAAACGTAGCGAGTATTTCAGTAATACATTTTAGTTTCTACAATATAAGTAGCACATGTAAAATGAAAGGATAAGCACTACTCTTAGCAATTTTTTTATGACCCGTATAAATACTCGTCACTTGAAAATTGTCCCATGTGAAGTATCCGTATATGAATTTAGATTTGTATTTTTACTTAAATAATATGATATATGCGATATCGCATTTGTAATCATGATTCAGCTGAAAAATTTGTATCTAACTCTAAATTTAAATCTGAGTGTCTTACCTGAAGCAAGTTTCAAGTAACGGCTGCTAATACGTATAGTCTATGTCTATATAGCGGGCGGCACACAGACAAACAGTAAGACTTAAGCATTGAGCAAATTGACCAACCACAGCCGGATGAGTTTTCTTACGGTCCAAGGATAATCGATTGTGATTGGTCAATTTTCTTACTGCTTAAGCTTACGTTTGTCTGTGTGCCATCCGCTTAAGGAGGCATCTGAAATTTGTATGTCATACCAAATTAATGAAGTATCGCACTTCGTTCCGAGAACATGACGTGACTTGTTACTGACTTGTACTACTATCTTGTCCAACCGCACAAATCAAACGCAATGATTAACGTTATTTAATTCCGGGTTGCACGCGCCATGAAAAATTGACTTACACGTATTTTTTTTTACGTGTCTCTCTTTCTCTCTCTCTCTCTAATAAAGTAGGGGGGGGGGG
>NW_022639503.1:423691-428337 GCF_010583005.1 Odontomachus brunneus | reverse complement strand
GGGGGGGGGGGAAGGTGCGACGCGTTAAACCATCTTTCCGTTGATTACATCGTAAGATCGTTACGCTCGAAGCGCGACGCCCACGCGGGCAAACGCCGTCCGTTAATTGTTCGAACAGATTTAAAGACGGTGCCCAAAATAAATGAACACGGTTTTGCGAAGGTGCGCCCAGGTATATATGGACGTCGCGGATTATATTTTTCGGTCTCGTTACGCACACACGCTGTTAAGCTTCACGAAATATGTAGGGAGCATTCATTTCTCGCGAGGTATACTCTGCATTTTCGAGAGTGGTTGAACCGTACGTGGGCTTTAATTGCGCGAGTTTTAGTTTCGCGGGGATCTCAGTCCTACTTCAATCGACAGCTTCGCAATCTGTTCAAACGGTCAGAAAATTTTAGTATACACGGAGGAGATTTTGTGGCAAACATTACTACAGAATTTTGTAACCGAGGAATAGATCGACATTCTGTCGTAATCGACTATCTCATTTCACCTCATGTGTGCTACATATATTTCTGGAACTAAGATTTGCTATTAAATATCGAACTTTTTATGATAAAATAACTGCAATGTTTGTTCGCTTTTGCAAACTGAACATTTCTTTGAACGTAGATTTATTGTATATATATTGGTGATATTTCTCTTTGGAAAGAGCCGACTTGAGAGCGAAACGTCGAAGAATTTAATCGATGAATATTAATGAATAATTTGTCAAATTTGTTGGGATTCCGTTGTAGGTGAGTTCATCGCGATGTAACGACGTTGCTCGCCCGCCGCTATCGTAATACACGCGTTCGATGGTATTCGCGTAACACGCGCTCGCTTCTTGTGCTGCGACCGCCCACGATCCCAAAATACATTTCACGATGACCGAAGACCAAGACTGCGTCAGACATGAAAGTCCGTGTCGCCAAAATTAATTAAAACTCAATGTCGAAGCTCGTAAGAAAGTGGCCCGCGTTGAAATAGGAAATGTGAAGTTGGCCCGAATTCATTCGATCTAACTATAATCTTGACGAATCCGTTATTGCAAATCTCCTCTTACCTACACCATTATCAATCATCACTGCAATAATCGATCTCTACAACATTTAATGCAGTCTCGTTGATAAATTTCAAAAATAGGTTTCTGACTGTGGTTGTATTAACGTCATTTTGTATATCACTTGTAAATTATTGTGGCATATAACATAAAAATAAACCGCGAAACGTTGCTCCTTATCGAGAGCGCGAAGGATTATAACGGTATCGATGTCAATGTGTCTGAGGATTTCGCTGCACCTCCAATGTGAGCGCGTGCACTTAATCCACGTTCCGCGTGTGAGGGCCATTAATAAAGATTAGACCGTAATCGGCCGCGAATGAAGACAACGTCCGGCCGGTCGCCGACGAAAAGATCGCGGAATCGTCAATTCGTATCGATAACCGCGCCTTCGCAGCGGCGTAATGAGATTTTATCACCGGGTAATGTATAGCCGGAGGCTGCTCCCTGCCTGGCCGGCACGCCGGTGCGTGCCTACGCCAGCGAAACGTTAAAACAGGCTCAATTACACAGGTGGAGGCGCAACGTTCTCTTTCTTATCGATTGCTGACGATTATGAGTCGCGGTCATTAAACTAACGTCTTGTTCAAGATAGTGATGCGTCGATTTGCGACGCGAGAAGCATCCATCATCGTCTTGGACTGTCTCACACATCTGATTTTGCCTCGCTTCTTCTTTTTTCCTTCTTAATCGACGAGTGAATACGATTATAGCGTACGAAAGTCTTTTAACATGTTGGAACAAGCTCCAACGATACGTAACCAAAGTCGTTACCAACGATACGTAACCAAAGTCCAAGGTTGATTTAATAAATAAGTTCAAAGTTGCTTTAATAAACACATTAATTCATCTCAGAATATAATCTTATTTTTAGTGCATATATCCCCTCCTACACAAAGTACTTAAAAAAATGTTAATACTTATGCGAGAAAGTAACTTTTTTTCTATATAAGATGTTAACATTTGTTTTGAAGCACCTTGTATTATATGGCCTCAAGACAATCCTTCTAAAATCAAAAGGAAAATATTCTAATATTCAAAAAGTGAACTCTAGTTGCAAGCTGCTATTTCTTGTAATCCCATATTCTAAGCAAAAGTTCTTACTGAAAGAGTATTTCCCTTCAATTGAGGTGAAATATTTATCGGAAATCTAATAGATATTATTCTGTTTTCCTTTTGAGTCAAAAAGAATATGTTTGTTTGAAACAGACTTCTCTCTTGCTAGAAGAAATTTATATTAAGAATAAGATTTGTAAATGAGAGATGAAATTCTCTTCTAACTTTAAAAAATATCGTGCTTAGTATATTTTCTTTTTTAGTTTTAGAAGAATCCTCTTGAGACCGTGTGCAAAAGAGGAGATCCTCTAAGAATAAGATTATATTTTTTGGAGCATTCAACGTGTGGAGAAGACTATTTTTAGAAAATATCGTCTCGATAATGCTGCAAGTGTGAATATCCTCGCGATTAAATCTAGAGTTACATCATACCTTCATCATACCACGATTTCATACCTTCTTATATGTGTATACGCTGATTGACAATTTACTTTACTAACATAAATCACGCATAAATCGCTATTGTATATTAGAAGATCTGTGCAGTGAACTGAGCTGCCGGTTAGCATGCGTGCCAGAAGGCATAAAATCGTGTGCATCGTGTGATTCTAACTTAAGATGAGTCAGTTAATCAAACGTAGAGTGTAACTTAATGTGGCATTAACGTTATTAACTGTACATCGCCAAAATTAAATACTTGAAAGAAAAAAGAACTTGCGAAAATGTTGCAGCATACTCCCCTAACGTTATCGCATAATAATAACGATCGGCAACAAAGTGACGTTGGCTCATAAAAGTGACGTTGGCTGCGGCCACCAACGGCGTGTGTCGCGTTTTTTCCTATAGCCAGACGGAAAAACTTTCCGCACACGCGCTATAAAACATTGATCGCTGAGAAATTCTCCATGTGCTGTATCCACCAATGCACGCGCGCGCGCGCTGCGTTGCGTTAGCCGGTGCTTCGCGGAAAATCGTTTCCGGCGTCCTCGCAGGGAGAGAGAGCGACTTTATTTTTTCTAAATTACATTCTGAATGCGAGTCGCGCACGAGCATGCGAGCCAACTCTAAATTACTCGAAGATGGCCGACATCGATGTTCTTTCCCACACTCGCGCACGTTTCATCCGTGAACACGAGGGAGCAAAAATGCGCGTCCTGCTCGATTTCCTTATACCGGTTATGTAATTGATCGCGGGCTGAGTTTAAAATTAATGAGAGACACTAAATAACAAGTCTACACTCTCATTTCGGCGGCTTCGATATGAGTTGGTTTCCTGCAACGTCATTCGTGATTTATAATAGCGTGAACCATACAATTATTGACATTTTGGTTGTTGAAAAAATTATTATAGAAAAAATTGATTTCTCTTGCGACCAGCGGCATCTGTTCACAGTTTTAATTGTGAAGATCTTTTCTGGAATCATTAGGCAAGTTCAACTGTAACGCTGGTCGCATGAGAATCTACTTTTTTTCTAGAGTGTCAATAATTAACAGGGATGCCAATAATTGTGTTACCCCGCGCGTGGAGAAATACATACTACATTCAAGAAAATGTTATTTGTTCCAAATATTTCATAAATTTATACATATCAAATTATACACTTCTGTGAGAAGTTCGTCATAAGCATTACATTTATTTAAAATACATTCCAAATTTTAGTAAATTTTACGTTTCAATGAAAGATATTAAATAAAAAGAAAGATTAGATCTGTTTACTGAAAATCTCTAAAACGTATATGATCAATAGTTTCAGAATTATTTAATAATGAAAAAATGCAACTCCGCTAATTTCCATTAACAATGATGTACGCGCGTGTTTATGTATTTAAGATATTCAGCTGACCTATTTTATATGGAACATTCTGTACGATTTCAAACCAATTTTTTGATAAAATTTTTTAATATTTTTGTAAAAAGAATATCTTTTTTTTAATATATGATAATGAGCTTTCGTAACATATGTGATAAATATACTTTAAGATTCGATTATCAAGAAAATATTCTTTGCTGAAGGTAAGCACTGCTTAAAAGAAGGAAAGTAAACGGAATAATCGCTTTTCTTAGCAGAGTAGAATGATACTCTTCTATGTGGACATTAGTCGCAGCGCGTAACACGTGGCTCGTTGTGTTTGTCTGAATGTATCTCAATATACTCGGTGCGCACACCGTCGTCTGGGTGATCTCGCGTGTGCGCGGTCAACTCTCACGCTACATATGGAAGGCTCGATTATCGGTATCGCGTAAGCACGATCGATTTTTCGATGGTCTCATTTAACGGGCGTGAACACGCGCGCTTTCTGATTTACGACGCACGCGAGTAATAAGCGGCCGCGCTCGTCGGCACCGTTACTTCCCACACTGCGTGGTGAAACCGCGCAAAAATCGCTAATTAAGAAATTGTCCAATCGCGAATTTCTCTAAGGATGATCGATACGTAGGAGCGCGAAATTGCTACAGTGAAAGCACGGTCGGATGATTACGGTTTATATATATATATATATATATATATATATATATATATATATATATATATATATATATATA
>NW_022639503.1:410986-423681 GCF_010583005.1 Odontomachus brunneus | reverse complement strand
AAAAATATATTTTTATATATATATATATATATATATATATATATATATATATATATATATATATATATATATATATATATATATATATATTTCGAGGAGCCTCAGTGTGCCATGAATGCTACAAGTAAAAATCAAAGCCTGGTATTTAATTTCCGCGCGGGTAAAACGTGGCAACAGACGTCGGATTAGAAATTGGCGGATTATTTATTTTCGCGCGAGATCTCGCGGGAGAATCGATGCTCAGAGAAAGAAAAAGAGAAAGAGAGGGCAGTCATCACTAAAGTAGGAGCGCTATTAAAAGGTCATAGTTTACGCACTAACAAGCGCTAATTTTCAACCGACGAATGCAAAGTCTATTACACGTAGAAGATATAGTAAAAATAACAACAAAATTTTTACAATTCAAGATCATACAGAATTATCATCGAAATTATTATATTATTATATTTAAATTATTATGTTTAAAAATGTTATGCATGTCTGGATTTTTACTACAATACTATTGTAATTTTTTGAAATGCTTATCATATCGTGTATTAAGTAGTTTGTCAAATTTACTACTTCTATAACAATTTATACTACAATTTCAGTATATCCATTTTTGCAAAGAACATCGTACAAAGAAACATAATTTTTTGACATAATTCTAACTGTAATATTTTCTCTAAGTATGTCTGAAAATTTTAAGAAATACGGCCGAGATATATTAGCCTTACGCAAAGAGAGTGAAGCCTCGTCTTCTCGTGAACGCGACGATCACCTATCGCGGCCAGTAAAATAACGTTGTTCACGTGGCGAATTGGCTCGTCGACGATGATTGGTCCCGGTGCCGAAGCTCGGATGGAAATAACTCGCGATTAACTCGACGATACTAGCCCGCCCGTTCGTAAAGCGCGTAGCTTACGCGGAGTCAGCCGCAGGGCCAGAGAGAGGAAGAAGGCTCGCGGGGGCGAAAACGACGAAGAATTCGTCGGAACTTTACGACGCGGACCAGCCGCGAACAACTTCTTCTCTGCCTCTGCCTATGCTGCCGGAACAAAATAGCGCCCTTTTAATTTACGAATCGTTAACGTCGCCCGGGCCAGCACTAAAGTCGACGAGAGGCCGCGGACGTTGCGTGGTGCGAAGGACAGGGGAGGTTTAAGGCCGGCGTAAATTTCGCCGGCGTTAAAGAGGTGCCAAATTTTTTAAATCATCCGATCCGCTTTCACGGTAATGCAAGGGCGTGCTGCGGGCCGATCCTTTCAGCGGTTTCGCGTCGATTTGCATCGTTGCGAGATCCGCGGCGCAGTTCGGGCCTCCGAGACACGCTTCACCGATCGTTATTACGGCTCCCGGAGGAGGGAACCGTTTCTTTAAATTATGGCGCAGCGCAGACGAAAACGCGCAGGGCGGATTACGCGTATCCGGGGAACGGCAGTTTGCATGGGACACTCTACGCTCCACATTTCTTCCGCTTTCTTCCGCTCGCGGAGTGATTCCAACGATCGATCGCCTCAGCGCGTATTCCATTTGATATTTTTCCTCGTAACTGATCGTTATTAAATATGATAATTATTAAATATCGCAGCTTCTCGTAATCGCGATATACATGTACAAATTGAGATTGTTCCGTACAAATTGTTGCGCGTCGAAGTCAAGGCTTGTCGCGAACGAGATCTCTCTCTTTCTCTCGGCGCTCTCCGCCAGCGCGCGACCTCGCGCGTGCAATTTCCGCGCGACAATTTTAAGACCGTGGAAACAACCGAGGCGTTTATATTTATCGAGCACCTGGAGCGCGGGAGTAATTACGGCACTCGCGATTGTTGGCGCGCCGCGCGTTTATTTCGCTCTCGCCGAGAGAACGGCCGAGTCGACGAGAAGAGGAGAGATGCACGCGCGCGCGCGCCCGACTGTAACTTTTAGTTACTTTGTGCGCTAAATTTTGAGTGAAGATTCACGAGCCTTTTACGAGCCCGCCCCGCCGCGCGGACTGAGTCACTTGGCGACGCATGCACTGGTGGCCGTTTCAGGGACCTTAAGTACCCACATTACCAACGAATATCGCCGATAAATAACGCGTCCCACTTCCTCGTAAAGTCAAGCGTGCTCAAGAGCTTTCTCTCTCTCTCTCTCTCTTTCTTTCTCTTCGTCTTTCTCTTGCGCGGTGCCGAGCTCGGACGTCTATTTCCACATTGTAACGCTCGAGCGTCGGTCGGTCCTACGATAAAATTATCTGTCGCGGTTCTCCCAACTGGCACGACCCGCGTACGTTTGCTCAGCGCGGTATAATTGTTCGCCTTAATTCGCCTTTGATTTCACGTTGCGAGCCACTCGCGATCCGTTATCGATCTCGTTGCCATACGTGCCGTGAATAAACTTCGACCTGCATTAGTCGCTCTCGCAGCGTGTACCTATGTGAGCCTGTTTTATAATTGGATTCTTGAGAGCCGACCGATGTGGAATCGACACACCCTTTAAATGCATCTCGCTCGAATTTTACTACTCTCTTACGTCGTTATTATACGATTGAGTCGATCGGCGCCAATGATGGCTTGACGATAGAGGGAAACAAATGCTATACGGTGAAACGGATAAGTGTTGGAGCATTTTCCCACGATTTATTTGTTAAACGCCTGTTCTCATATTCTCACCGTATTCCTCGTATATTCTCAAGAAATTATCTCTTTTAATTCTGACAGTAGCACGCTTATTTTATTAAATAGCTGAATAATTTTTGTGATATTTAAATTAATATTAACATCGTGGGAAGATCAAGAATCAACTGAAATAGTTTGTTGGAGATGGGATATTATAAGGGATCAGTTTAATATTAAGAAAAGAATAATTTGAGATAAAAGGTTGGTCTGACGTGGAAGATCGTCGCAAGTCCGAAAAATATTTGGCGCGTGTCTCGGTAGTCTGTCAGATAATATTATATATTAATATTATTCTCCCCTTCTCTGATAAAAGTTTAAGTATTCGCATCAACAACTACGTTTAGCTCTTATTTATTCATATCTCTCACTTGATTAAATAACAATCTATTATCTAGTCTCCACATCGCTGATAACATATTCGCACTTCCGTTTCTCATACCTCATATCCGCGAGTTGACGCAATCTCCTGGCCGCCGTATCGAAATAACGATCGATTATTGGATCGCGACGCGCGATCGCACCTTGTAAGTAGCCGCGCCTATTGGGAGTCGCGTAAAAGCGAGGCGCGTTTGGCCGTTCAAATCGCGTCGTTCGAATTTGCCGGCACGAGAAGCTCCGCATCGATCGTGACTCACTACGTTAATAGAATCACTTTTCGCGTCGACGAGTCAATAAGCGGCCGTACCGTCGGCGAATATCGCCGATAAACGAGGCGCCCACGGGCCACTTCCTCGTAAAATCGCGACGGGCTCTACATCTATTTCCAGATTGTAACGCGCCTCCCCTACTCACCGGTAAAACCTGTTCGACATCGCGTTTCGTTTCGCCTCGCGCGCCATTCGATACACACGATCCTGTCGTGCTTATCGACGACGTGTTCCGGCGAAAGCGCCACTTCTGATAACGATCCCGCTGAAGAAACCGGGAATTGGCGGTATTTTACTTATATGCTACTTCGAGAAAAGCTTTCCTTGAATTTAAATAAAAAAGTTGCGCATAATTTAAAATATAAATTATCGAAAAGATCAAATCTATACATCTTGTCACTGATTGGGAAGACGTCCTTTCTATATCTTTCTATTTTATTATAGAACAGACGGTGGCATATACATGCGCTCCTTTCATTCACCTATAATTCCTTCGCCTTTCTTCTCTCTCTTTATTTCTCTTTCTCTCATATATTAATGATTCTTTGATATTCAGTGTCTCACTATATTTTTTACTGTATTATTTTCTTAATTGGTCATATACTTTACACTATATGTTATTTACATTGTTATACTACTAATCTAATATTTACATTGTTTTTCTTTTAACTGCATGTCTTTGCATTAGCTTTTAGCTGTATTTGCTATTTTTTTCGTGTACTTAAAGGGGTGAATTTTACTCTTCCCCTCTCTCTCTCTCTCTTTCTCTCTCTCTCTCTCTCTCTCTCTCTCTCTCTCTCTTTCTCTCTCCTCTCGCCACACACGAAACTTTAATCTTGGACCGTTTCAACGTTAACAGTCGCAGAAATGGCTCGTCAGGCTCGTTGAAATGTTCCAAGCGATGGCGCATGTTGCCCGTCCGCTCGGCGCAAAGTTTACTTTCCGCTGTTACGCTACTCGGCCGATCGAACATTTCAGATTACGTTGGAACTATTAGTTGAACGTTTTATTAGTTCACTCGCCCACCATGTGTGCTGTCTTCCGCGCGCTATCTGCGGTATTTAAAGCGGGTCGAGATAGCAAATACGATGGCTTTCCCGACGGCTGCACCCGCATTTATTATACGCGCGTTTAATAGCCTCGTTTTTGCCATGTTGCCTGCGCGCAAGCTCGTTACTTCGTCACTTCGTCGGAGAACTGCGCCTCGCGGGTGATTTTAACCTCGATGTCATTTCTGGTGGAAAGAAATCCTTGCCGATTATCTTTATAAGTAATGTTTCTTTTTTTTTTTGCAGATATATTCTATTAAATAATCATAGTTAATAATCTTACAGCTCAGGTCGAGATTAGATAAATCTTAACAAAATAATTCGATACAATTTGGCACTTTTAATTACTAGTAATTAAACTACGTTAATTTTTATTGTCAATCTGATCGCTCAATTTCATACTTGGCGTCTTTGACTTCCGAATCGTTACGGCGAATTCATTTCAACTTCGAGAGGAGGGGAAGCAATAACTGTGCAAGTACGATCGTAACGAGAAACATTAAAGTACTCCGCAGACAAGTACTCTCTCTGTCTTTCTCTCTCTCTTTCGTCCTCTCTGTCTCTTTCTTTCTCTGCCGAAGTGCATGATATCTCGCGGTTTCTTACGTACTTAATTCGCGCTTCTCTCTTTGTTCTTGGATTCCTAATGATGGGTTTCGCGCATAAATGCCGATCTATTTAAAGGCGAAATTAGCTCGGCTCGGAGCTAATTTCGCCTTTAGCTCGCGCGAAACTGCTAATGAAAAACGTAGATGTGCGTGTTAGACCGCGAGAATTACCGCGTTTTGTGCGTGACATGTTGCGTTCGCCAAGTAGCCGCCGATTTGTAATTAGCACCGCTGCTACCGTAATTTAACTAACTCTCGAACATGAATTATTGGCGCAATTAGCAGATCACGTATCGGCATGCACGTAAAGTATCGCCTTGGTTCCTTCACGGTCTCTGATATTAGTACGTGTAATTCTGTTTAGTAATTATCAGCTTTAGTAATTATTTAAGCGGAAACGTACGGATGCAGTTTAAATGGCGCGACGACATGGCACGAGGTTGAAGCAGTAATCTACAATAATTGTACGTTACTTAGGATAATATTTGCCGTTCAGTGTACTTATGAAAGTACAATTCCAGCGCTCTCATTACGTTTACACGCAAGACATCTTCAAATGCGACAAAGTTGGACGCTTGGTCACGAAATGTGTACCTTTACAAAAGGCACGTGCTCTTCGCTCGTTCATTTAGAATATTACGAGCTCGTTCATTTCAAAGTTTGCTACTTTGCGAAGTCCGCGCTTTCGTAATTCGTAATACCGCATATCTTTCGTATTTCTCACTTTCATTTTTTCCCCAAAGGACAGTCAAGACCGGGCCCCGAGATATGTCGTCCATGTGCTTTTTTTTAGTATTTATCTTGAGAGTAACAGTGAATACAAAAGCGCGAAATGGTCTTTCTAGAACAGAAATACCCTCTTATCCCGCGCTACTGGGCAACTAAACTCGGCGGTGGTACCGGGGAAAGATGACCACATTGCTGCATGTTTGTATATCGGTTATTGCAAAACAAATTATTAACAAGATCGTGGTTGACATTAACACGTAGAAAGAGACTTTATAACAGTCAATCACAACAATTAATTATCTGAAAAATTATAACTTTGAAATTCTGAAATATGGAACATCCCGGTCTTCCCTGTATGTCGCGTCTACAATGCTGTGTGTCGAAATTGAGATTGTAGCGCAAACGTAATTTGGTCGTCGACTGATGAAGAACTCAAATTTTTTTTCTTAATAAACCGTGATTTGTGGTACAGAAAGGATTAAGCTCGTGAATCGCGCGCCAACGTGTACACGGAGAAAGAAAAACGAAAAAGCTCACGGGCGAGGGAGGGAGGGGGGCACCTCGGTGTCGCCGTGCATCACCGGCGAAACAAAAAGGAAGAAAGGGTGGGTGGGGTAGGGGGAAGGAAGAAGGGTAAAAGAACACAACCGGTTATACCACCAAAACCGGAAAGATTTCTTCCGTATACTGTCGCCCAAAACGGACGAATGGGGGCGAGTTGGTAGTTCTGCCACTACTGTGCGTGAATAAAATGGCCACTCGCAAAATTCACCGCATCCGTGCACGCAACGGCATCGCGCGCGGCATCTCGTTTTCAGTGCGTGTTCTCGCGCGGATGCATATGAACAACGTTGACTGCAATTCGTTTATCTCGTGGCCGGCATCTCTTGGCATCGTGTTAACTAACTGCTAATATCGCATCGCATTCGTGCGCGTTAAAGGTCGCGATCTTACGACTCTCAGCGGCGTCGCGTCGCGCCGCCGAATGTCCCACATCGATAACCGAGCAATTAAGCCGCTAATAACATAATTTGCAACTCACACGCCGGCGGATGAGTTATCGATCGCGCGACAAGGTGAGTTATTACGCGAATAATTACCCAGCGCCGACGAGGTGCCCTTTTATTTTTTTCCGCGATTATCGCAGGGGAAGTCCGCATCGCTCTTCTCGCGCCGCCCAAGTCGACCAATTTAAATGCGTTTATTAATGATCGCGTTTATTCCGGAGTCTCACTCGATAACACGCTGTTATAATCGAAGGCTCGAGGATCGGTTCGCAACTTTAGCTAGTATCCTGCCCGAAAGGCGAAAAGCGTATCTTCTCGCGATGTGTGGAAATATGAATATTCCAAGGACATTCGTGTCCTTCGTTCAGTCGGACGTTATCACAGTGACAACGATTAGCGACGCAAAACGTTCGTTTTTCGCGTCAGTGCATATTCCTGTACCTCACATCGCACGCTCCACATACTCGCTCGCGGTAATTACGCGAAGACGAAGAGAACTCGAATGCGAAACTGCGGAATCAGTAGTGATTACAAGAGAGCTGCATCAACCCGGCCATTAGCGGACATTCTTCGCGCGCATTAGCCGTTATTAAGGTTCATCGGCTTGGAATTAAAGCACGCGCGCGTCTGTATACGTTCGCGAATATATATTTCGAACGGAACGGTATAACCGTGCGTTACGTCGCCGTTGCCACCAGGGACATTAATCGGCCGAACGTCTGCGTATGAGTTATTGCTTCTTGGGTGTCACGCGTAATCCCTCCATTTTACATGTGTTTTACACGGACGACCGTCGAATAATTGGCGGCCCGATGTCTTCAACGATAATTTTAATCGCGCACGCCATTTGATATTTCTGCGCCGTTAAAAATTGCCGTAATTTAAGTTTGCCCATTGCGGCGACAGGGGTAATTTAAACAAGTCATGATTAAAATGAATAAAAAAAGAGAGCAGGAAAAGAATATGTAAAAACGGAGCACGAGTAAAACAGGGAAGAGAAAGTAAAGAAACACGAGTCGAAACGCACGTGCCTCTCAGTACGATAAGACCAACCGTCGAATCGACAGAAACTCGTGGCGAGAACAAAATAAAAGTCCGCGTGTTATCGCATATTATCACACATTGTCGTTGTTGTGGAAGTGAAACGATTTGTCGATGCGTTCCTGGCGCGTCGCAGTCGCGATTCCGGCGCACGCTCACGCGTCTCGTGTCTCTCAGTGGACGACTTATATTATACTTATATATTGAATTCCCGCACGAACAGACAACACCGTTTGCGTCTTCCGGCGATTAAAACCGCCAGCTATCGTCGACTCTGCCGTAATTGTTTAGGCGGATGAATCTCGCGTCGCGCGCGCGCACCTACCATCATCCTTCTTCCTCTCTTCTCTCTTTCTCGTTTGCTCGCGCTGCCACGTGTGCATTCGCGCGCGCCGTCACTACATTACTGCAGTATCGAGAGCGAAGCGGTCCCCTAGGTGGCTGCGAAGACCTGCATCCGTTCGAGATATATCGCGTGGAGTCACGGGACCGTAACGAATCGTCGCCCGCGGCGGCAGCGGCGGTGGCGACCCGGAGCCCGGATAATTGATAATCCGATTCCTCAGGATCGGGGGATATCCCGTTCGGGGCCGCGGATTTTCGTCCTGTGTCTTGCCATGACCGCGGGACCTACTGCGTCCAAGGACCGGTCCTTGGAACGTGGTCGGCACAGCGTGACGTCCTGATGGGTGATTCTTCCTCGTGATCAACAACTCTTGGTCCTTTTCGAGATGTATTTGCTTAGAAGGAAAAGAAGGGAAGTTCGCTGGTAGAATATTGTACAGTTAAGAAGAATCCGCATTATGCGATTCATGACGAGGTTCATGAGAGATTCATGGCGAGGGCCGATTTTTCCATAATAAGATAACTAACAGTTAAATCATACGTTTCTGTCCTATTTGTAGGAAAAACAAAGATAGACAATGATTTGATTTAGTTAGCTTACTAAAAGTTTGGAAAACCGGTTCCAAGAAGTGACATTCGTATACGCGAAAGCGCAAGTTTTCAGGAGAAACAAAAAACAGTTAAAAAATTCACTCTGTTCTGAACGATCAAGTTTTTCTGTATCTTTCAGTTTTTTTACGATTTCAAGAAGAATTAAAATGTTTGTACACTTTGTAAGTTTAAAAACGTTTTACTTTCGCTTGAAATTTTAAGAAACCAAAAAATACAGAAGGAATTCGATCGTTCCGAGCGTAGTTAATTTTCAAACAGTTTCTGTTTTTCTTGCAAAAACTTTTGTCTGTAGAGTTTCTCTCAGTGCACACACAAAATGCACAGATTTGCGAAAATTAGGATCCGTTACACTTTTGCGAGATATCACGGAGAAATTTGTTAAAGATGTGAGGTGAACGGTCATAAGCGATTAAATTTTTCGATCAACGTCAAATTGATCGAAAAATTTGTCTGCGAAAAGATATAACGGCGATCTCGGAGGAATTCATGTAAATTTCTGATTTGAAATTAATTTCCTTGAGTTGTATGTCCCGGGAGGAATGAGTCAATTATCAATCGCATAATACGGATTGACAAACGAGCGAGAGGAATCTTTCGATTAGCGTCCTGCTGACCGAATAACGCGATGGTCAATTAAAATGCTCTCGACGTACATTTCCCCCGCGCGTGGGGATTCCACCTGGAATACTAAACGGCGTTCTACTAGCGATCGCTTCGCGGGTCCCACGACTCGCCGCCGTGTAGACTTGATTTCAATAAAATCGGAATTTAATCTAAACGAACGTACGCACCCGAACGCGGAGCGTGGCGCCGTTATTTTACGACATTCACGACCGACGCCGCATACGTTCCGCAATCTCCGAGTATCTTGCATTATTTTAGGCCAGAGGTCTGCAAACTTTCCGACTTTGCGTCTTCTTTTTGTCGTTTCAACAGCGTGAACGCGTTTCATCTCTTCGAAATTCATCGCGAGATTCGACGACGTTGTGGAAAGTTTTTTAATCTATGAAATCCAAAAGAAGGAAGTCGGTGACGTGAAGAAATTTCACATTTTAGATCTCTCTCTTTCTTTCTCTCTTTCTCTCTGGTTAACTTGGAAGGTCAATCTTTATGCCAAATAATAATTTTATATAACACTATACGCAATCATATAGCAATTACAACGTTCGAGAGTCGCATCAAAGAAATTCCAAGTTTTCTCTCGATGAGATATATATTGCATTCTTTCTCTTTTTTTCTTTCTTAATCTCTCAGTAAAATTGTATCTTAGTCTCAGAATCGGCGAAGTTCATTCCGAACTTATTTCTGGCAATTACTGAGGCAAGTAGAGTCTGATGAGGGTTCGTCTTGCGAAACACCTTGTAGAACAGCTCGGCTAACTGTCTGTTCGGATGTATTATATTTGCTGGGAGAGAGCGCCGGCACACTCGCGCCGTCAGATTTTTCGGCTAATCGCCGTGGTTGACACCTCGATAGTAGCTACGCAAGCATCCTTGCGCGCCGCAGGTGTTCCGTCCGTGGTGTAGAGGTAGGTTTATGAAGTCACTTCGGGTGCCCGAGCGCGCGCAGTAACCAAGCATGACAAATGATTAGTATACATTGGCCTGTGTGAGCAGGCTCTGCTCTAACGCTCGGCTGACTTATGCGTCTTGGAAATGTCTAACCTGCCGCTTCATTGTCAGGCCAGTGGCGCGGCCGCGTGTAATTTTCATTAGTTAATAACGTGCGTCCACATCAATTCACGCCGACGATTCCATTCGGCCGCGCTACCGTGCTCGGCGACGAGAGCCGATCCGTGAAGTTGGCAGCCCTTTGACTTCTCACCTGAATCTTATTAGTCGTGCACGAGCGGATCGCGCGTCTTGCGACTCCAAGCATCGATTTCGAGTTTAGTGACGGCACCTTTGCGATTGACGCGTTTCTTCGTCGATAGCTTGATTCTTCAATGAAATGACAATGGTTAAAAGTAATTAGGAAAGTTCGATTTATTCGACTTCGAAATTCCGTTCAAAGGTAACACAACAAATTTTGTGTTAACTTTTTTCCTTGTTTCTCTTCTTCAATGTTTGACTCGTGAGTTGACCGTATCATGACCGTATCATGACCGTATCGTAACTATGATCGTATCATGACGTAAACTTTCTACGAAAATTACGGAATATATTATCTACGAATTCTCTACGGCTTATTTTTTCAGCGTCTATGTTTCGCTAGACGCTCACTATACGTTCGTTATGTTCCTGAATCACTCATGTGGCTGAACCTGGAGGCAATTTGTTACGACTCACGGCGAGCCCGATACTTATCTGTTCATACATCCTACCTCTTTATCAATGCGTACTTTTGATAGACCCGCGTTTCCCATAAATTAGGATCAATCGTTAAGCTATCTATATTACTTATCGCGCGCGATCGCGAATTTATTATCGAAATCTCCTCGCCGGTGGTATTCCGTGCATCTTCGCGCGATTCTAGTTTGTGCGCGTCGTGTGATAAAATCGCCGAGATGCCGCATTTGTATCGCGGTGATTAATTATAAAACGGACCTGATGCTCGCCGGCGCCGTCTCCGTCGTGTGCGCGTCGCGTCGCGTCTCGGCTGCTATTGCTGCTGCATACGGTGTTCCTAATTGCGAAGTCAGAATCACGGTATAAAGGTTATTTATTGTTTATCTCCTTCGGCTGTTACTTTCTTCATTGCGTCACGGTGGCTTCTCTCCGCTCTGTCGCGCGAACACCCACGTGGATCGTCGAATACCGTATTGCACGCTCTTTCGCGTTAAGAGGTTAAACGAGCCTGACAAATTAGATAAAATTTGAGGAGTTGTGAAAAGTTGTAAATTAATAGAAGTGTGAATCTGTTTATACATGTTTATTAACAATATCTTAATATAGAAGAAATTAAATTTTATGATGGATATTAACATTACTGAGTGTCCATTACAATTCTGTTAAATAAAAGTCGATTTGTAACGTTTGATAATTAACGGTATGATATTCGTGTGCACGAGGAAGTGATGGCACGAGCTCTGTAAAGTTAATTCCATAAGTACAGAGTTGAGTACTCGAGATTTACGCGCGCAAGATATTTGGAGACAGCTGCTATTTCCTTAGTTACTCGAACAAATGTGCGCTTCTGATTTAATAAGTTTGTATCTCACTGGCAAACGCATTTCGCCAGTCATAGCCCACAATCTTTGCAATGACAGCGAAATTATAGCCTTTTAGCTAAATCTGAATCAGCTGCTGAGATATATCTTATATTATCAAGTCATTTCTTTGCATATGTAAGCTTAGCGATCGATCCGACAATCTGATCCACCAGAGCGAATGGTAATTTTACTTTTCTCCGCGGATCTACGGGATTGTTGAATGAATACATATTTATTATCGCGGCGGTTGCAAGTTTAGCGAGACTCGCGAGAATCGAAAAGCGCGTTGAAGGGTTATAGAGAGATGCGCGATGATTTTGTCTGGATAAAACGGTGGATCGCAATAGGACGACGATAGAGTAGATTGCGGACACCAGCAGGGAGTGTGCACGGTCTGGCGGACCGAGATATAGGTGGGCGTTCTACCGGATATGGTTCGCCGGAAGTAGGGGGACCCTCGCCACCGACACGCTCCACGCTCCTCGGCTCGGTCGTCGTGGACGTCATTCACGATATGATTCGTAGTTACGTCGAAGCGTTTCGCGGCCGTATCGAGCCTCTGCATCTCCGGAAAATCGCCTTGAGTCACCTTGAATCGTTCTTACTTTACTCGCGTTGCTGCGATAAATTGGATACTAAGCTATCATTAGCTCATCGTCGGTTATTTCGCGTTACTTTGCATTATATCTCCCGATATCGAAGTATTAGCGTTGATGCGCCTCCTAATGGGCGAATACAGCAATATAATCATAGAGATAATATAATTTCTTGTTTCTACAGAGCGTAACGAATACTCGGGAAAGTTTTGCTTCTTTATATTTTAACGAACTTTGTGCGACAAAAGTATTTGTATGAAATGAATGGAGG